>NC_066347.1:6434875-6745244 GCF_024516045.1 Bombus affinis | reverse complement strand
GTCTCGTACTGTTGAATCATAATTAATACTTAATCCTTCAAGATGTTTAATAAGACATCTTTGTAAATAACCTGATCTACTAGTTTTTACAGCAGTATCAATAAGACCTTCGCGGCCAGCCATACAGTGAAAAAAGAATTCTTGAGGTTTGATCCCTGTCATAAATCTACCATCGATAAAACCACCAGCTCTTGGTGTAGGATCATATGCAAGGAAACTTGGAAGGCTTTTCCCACTGATCATTAAAGGTGGCCTTTTTCCTTCCAACTCAATCTGTCCAAGTAAGCAAGATATCTGCATAGTATTTACCGTAGAACCTTTTGCACCGGATTGAACCATCAATTGTAGATTATTATCTGGAAATTTTTTCAAAAGACCAGCTGGTAAACAAACTTTATTTATATCATTAGTATAGACATCTAATGCGCTTTTATATTTTCGATCGATTTGAGCACGGAATTTAGGGTCACTCCAATAAGATTCTTCAATTTTAGATGTAACAATATCCATAGGTATATCATCAGGTAATTCTAACACCGATCTCTGAATATTTTCTCCAATTTTTCTACAGTTAGAAATAATTTCTTTCCGTTTCTTATCTGCTTTATTTAACAATAAAATATCTTCAATACCAAGAGTAAATCCATTTCTTTGTAAAGCAGCTTGAAATAATTTACCAAAAGCACTTAACAACTTTGTAGAGCATATTCCCCCATATAATTCGAAAATACAATGTATAAGACCAAATGGAGTTGCACCATAATGTGTCTTATCAAGTACACCACATAATAATTCTCCATTTCGTATTATTACTTCGGCTTCTGACATTGTTTTAGGATTTAAAAATTCAGTACCACATTTCCACTGCCGTGGTTTTTCAACTTGCCATTCTTTTACATTGATTTTGGCATTTGCTGTCAAATTGATGCGTGCTTGATTTGGTGGAATAATATTAATGATAACAGTGGATACAATTTGTTTACCAGACCATAAGGGTACTGGTTTTATAATACTGGGAGGAAGAAGAATTATATTATCTTGTATTGTAGATAAAGCAGCATAAACTAGTTGCATATAATCTTCACGTGAAAAGAATGTCCCTCTTACTGTTAATCGCACACCAGAAACCATATGATCTTGAATGAGACCACTTAAAGGAGTACCATCTTTAGGTACAAGATATTGATTAGATACATTGGCTATATTGTAGCCTTCACTTCTAGCTAGTTCATTTTGGGGATAATGAGCATTCATCTCATCGCCATCAAAGTCTGAATTATAGGCTTTACAATTAGCATAATGCAAACGTAATGTTTTTTCTCCCTTTAAAATACGTGCTTTGTGAGCCATTATACTAGGCTTATGCAAAGTTGGTTGACGATTTAACAGCAGAATGTCTCCATTTTGTAAATGCCTATGTATAATTTTAATGCCTTTAAAAAATTTGTTTGCTTTATCACTTGTTGTTAGAAGACGTTTTGCAATAGCTTCTCTTTGAACAGCATTTGTGTTAGAAATGCGTTGTATACTTCCATCCTCGTGTTCAACCATTACTGCACCAGGATGAATATTAGGACCGTTTAAAACTAATTGTCTTAACTGTACAACATTCCAAGGTGTAACTGGTGTTGGATATGTTAATTTCATTGCAAAAGCTTCAGGAATGCCAATTTCATCTATGTTCAAATTAGGATCTGGTGTAATAACAGAACGAGCAGCAAAATTAACTCTTTTACCCATCATATGCATTCTAATAATTCCTTCCTTTTTTTCTATAACTTGCTTTAAACCCTGACAATTTGCAGAATCTGCAGTTCTATTCATATCACGATCCATTAAATGATCCACATTTATTTGCAGATTTTGCCAAGCATTGTGTAATTTTTCAATTGCTGTATTACCTTTTATTTGTTCAAAAACAAGTTTTCCCTCTTCTGTCAGTTGATTTGTATCACCATCTTGAATTGTTTGAATGATATTTCGAAGTACAAGACAATCTTGGATGATACTCTTGTAAACTTGAGATTGTGGATGTTCTATCATTTGTCCATTGACAAAATTAACTGGCCTAACTATAGGTGGTAAAACTGGTATTACTTCAAAAAAGAATATATCAGTTGGATATTCAATATCTACCATTCCAAAGCAAGGTATAAGTACTTTTAAGAAATCTTTCTCATTTTGCCAAAGCTTTCTGAGGTAATCTTTAGATTGATCTGGCATTATTATAACTGTCTCTAATTTATGTACTACTCCACGTGATTTTACTGTCCGAGGAGTATTAGGTGTCTCACATATTTTAGTGGTCATAATTTTATTTTTTAGTGTTGTAATTTTTGGTATAGGTTCTTGACAATTTACACAGACTTTCAATGTTGCATACTGCTTTATAACATTTTCAACATATGTATGCCATTGCATATTAATATTTTTGGTATTTAGTTGAATTTCATCATATTGCATGATACGCTGATTAAGTCTTGGTCTATTGAGAAGATTTTCAGTATAATTATCAATTACATTTTGAACAGCTTGCACATCAACTTCATAAGGATTACCAGAACATGAAACAACAAACATTATTTCTTGTTCTAAATCTTCAAGTTCACTGAGATATCCTTGTTGAAGTAAGTTCAATTTTGCAGTAAGTAACAATTTTATATAAGGTGGAATTTGTAAAGAAAAACAGTTTAGACATGCTAATTTGATTAACATAAATAATCCTCTATGAAACAGTGGATTTACTACTGGCATAGGCAATTCTATATGTCCAAAATGACCTGGACATTTGAATACGTTGCATCCACATGTTCCACATGGATCCGAACTTTCTAAAAGTGGCCCTAATTAATAAAAGAAATATGTATTAGTAAATTGTACCTTTACTTTCTCTAATTCACATAAAAATATAAATAATACATATAATAATTTGCATCATTTCATTTATTACCTAATGTTGGGTCATATAAACCTCCTTTTAATGGATGTCCCAAAATATTAAATGATAATGGTGTCCTTATTTTGGTAACACTTAAATTTCTTATATCATTTGCAGTAAACATAGAAAACATTAAACATTTTGGATCTAGATGTTTTGGAGTTAGACGTGGAGTATGATATTTATGTTGTACCATTTTGACAAATGTTGCCTCGTAGCCTTTTTATTTCTACAAAACAAGTGGATTGTTTTTAATAATTTTATCGATAATTTATTAAAAATGTGAGTTTATTTATACCTCTTGTAGAATATTTCTTTTGGGGAAAATGATGTAAGTAACCTTAATATAAATCACTTATTTCTTATTAATATTAAATATTAACTGGATTAATAACAAACATTGTTTAGAAAATTTCATTCAACATGATAATAAATCGTATAGGTTACGAAACGTTAATCACATGGCTGCTACCGCTCTACCAAATGTAGTGAAGTATGCGTTTGGTTAATCTTTGACCAACTAAAAATCGATAGTTACATCGATATATTTATCGTTAAACTATTATTGCAATAACACATGATTTCGTCTGAAACTAAGACGTCAATGAAATTGTAAGTGAATCGAATTTATGTGTACAAAGTTATTTGAAGAGTTAGGAACATTTTCAACCAGTACAATAATATTACAAATAGAAGCTTTAAAGATTTGTCTTATACGATATATAAATAACCATAGTGTATAATAAAGCATTTATTAATATATTATGTGTTTACTTTTATGTCTGTATCGATAATGAATGGTACTCGCTTATTATAAGAACGTGAGGAAAGAATTTTAAATAAAATACATTTTCTAAGTGCATTACAAAGATGTTAACTCCACGATTTGAAATAACTCAAACTGACACAGAAGTCGCAATAATCATTCATGCACCATATGCCAATATCAAAGACACGGAGATTTACGTTGATGGAACAGATTTCAGATTTTTTTCTACACCATATTATTTGAGGTAAAGTAATAGTACTTAATAGTTATAAATATTATTTTAATAAAATTTCTCTATTTTTAGGTTAAAACTACCAGGTGAAATTGAAGATAACGACTCGTCATTTGGTTCATACGATTGCGAAAAAGGAGATTTCTCTTTAAGATTTTCAAAAGTGATAAAAGGAGAATATTTTGAAAATTTGGATATGATAAGTACATTATTAGCTCCACCAAAAAAGAAGGGTACAATTGTACCAAACATCGAAGTAATTGGAAATCCATCAGCAAATTCTGAAGATATTAATGATATACCAAATGAGCATGAATTTACACCAAATAATGAAAACACTAATGGAGATGAATGGTACATGCATCAGAACAATACTATAGAAACTGTACCTCTTTTGTCTGTATCTCCTAAATATGGTTTTGCCAATAAAGTATCTGTAGCTTTAGCTGCTTTTGAGGTAAATGCATTAAAATATTTAATATATATATATGTCCTACATCTATACAACATCTAGTAGTGGCATATAACTTTCTCGCTTTAAATTTCAGTCAGCATGGATTAAGGAAATAATAGATCTTCCAATGCCAGATACAATACCTCAATCTGAGAGAAGAAAATTGCGAGAGAAACGTGAAATTTCAGATTTTAACGAGGAACATTATTTGGCAGATCTTATGCAACCAGAATGCATAGAACCATATATCTCATTTCCTGCAGAATGGGACACTTTGAAAAAAGAAGATATTTCTTTCAATGAAACTGAAGTAGATTTATTAAAAGAACTCCCAAACAAAGAATATTTATTAAACAATGAAGAAACACATAAGTTACTTTTAGGTTTAATGGATATTTTATTTGGTTGTTGCTATAATCACAGAACAACATTAGGAGAAAATACGGTTGAAAGTAGTTGGACTATTAATAAATTAAGTTCCACTTTGTGTTGGTTTGATGTATGTAAAATGTTTACAGAAGTATCAATAGTTATTTTTATTATATTGTCTTATGTATTGATAATAATATTTTTAGGAGTTTTCTGATGCAGAAGAAGTTGTAAAAGCTTGTTTTAGAAGATCGATATGTTACCCACTTTTTAGAAATTGGGATTTGTCTAAAAAAGTTTTTGAAGATGTAAAGAAAGTAATTAAGTTAGGTTAGTAATGAACAAAGCACAGGTTTTTTAATTTACAATATTTCATTTAGTACATTATTTCTTATGCTTAATATTTTTTCATAAATTTTTAGGTAAAAAGTATATTATAAAACATTTTTGTGAAGTACATAGTTTGTTTAACAATTCGTGTGAACCGCGATATATATTAAATCAGTTGTATATAAAAGATTACCTGATCTGGTTACAACAGATTAATGAATCTTTAATCGAATCATTGGAATCTCTTATCGCTAATGTAAGTATATAAATATTAAGGAGTAACTTTTTAGGGTTTATTAATGTATATTTATTTCTCTTAAGGTTCAACCTTCCAAAGATGACATGCAACTTGACTTAGCAGAGCTAGAGCAAGCAGCTTATTCTGTGCAAGAAGAAGATCTTATTATAGAAAATTCTGTTCATGAAATAGTGGATCAAATGGATGAATTAACAGTTAATGACAATGACAAAGATAAGTAAGTATAATGTACAAAATATTTTGTAACTTTTAGAAAATTCTGGGATTCATTGAAGAATATTATATGTCTTTATGTTATATGATTTTATTTTAAAGGCCAAAGACTATATACTACATTAAAGACAAACATTCTTTAAAGTATTTGTAAGTATTTCAATAGAATTGCTTTGAATATATTCCTTAACAAAGCTTTCTCGTTTACCTCTTAATAAATGAAATAAATATTTGTACATATTCTATATATATTTTAATCTGAAATATACTAATATAATACACTAACTTCTAAAATGCACATTCCTTTGGTAAATTACATGAATATCAAATTGTAAACTCATCAGTAATAAAACTTATAGCAATAACAAATTGCCATTATATTTGCACATTACGCATGGATGAAATGCACAGTAAGGAAGATTTATAAAACTTATTATTTCCTTCATTTTTTAGTAATGCACATGTAAATTATGTTTTATATAGGTTATCGAGTAGTTCGAGTTCAAGCGACAGCAGCGATACTGATTCTGAAAGTGATTCAGAAAGTAGCACTTCAAGTACCACTACAACAAGCAATAGTAATAGTTTAGACTCGGACGATGTAAGCGAACCAGAAGAAATTACAAATGAGTATACTTAATGATATATACTTAAATCTTTCTAAAAACAACGTTTTTGAAAGTTTTTTCTTACTTAGAATATTATAAATAAAACTTCACGATTCTACCTTATGTGTTCATAAAAATATTTATACATACTTATATGTACACTACACGTGAAGCTGTTTTTAAGATGTGAAACGATGTATAAATAAGAGATTCATTTCCGTGTCTATTTTACAACTATACAACTTTATGATTACTTGTGTAGACATGTTTTTACGATACTCGTATTTGTCATAAGTGTGATTGATTTGTCAAATGATATAGTAAATCCATGTTAATAATTTATTATAATGCTCGATTAATCTTCGTTGCATAAAATCATCCAAATCATTGTTATTTGTAATATTCATGTCTGAATCAGTTGAATCGATATCGCCTGGTTTTAATACACTGCTTTCATTATCGAAAGCATCATTAGTATTACTTTCTGTATCCTCTGCCTAGAATATTTTATAAAACTTTAATTGTAAATGAAAAATGCTCTGAAAAGAATTTTTAAGTATTATTACCGTAGCGTAGTCGTAATCTGTATACTCTGTATTTTCGTCTTTATTATTGAGTTCATCTTCGTCGATAGTTTGCCAATAATTTGCTATTTCTCCATATATTCCTGGACTCTCGTCTACACTGTGCACGAATTGAGCCAACGTTTTATTGTCTAATATCGTTGATTCTGACCTTTTTAATGCTGCTGGCTTATCGTTTTCAACAATTAAAACGGGTCCAATATACTGTTAGAAGAAACTTATTGTATTTACTGTGCATACCATACCTCTTGATCAGAAGTTGTACTTTTACTATTAAAATGATCATGATAATCAGGACTTCCTGTTTTTAGAACTAAGTGTGTATATTTTTTGAATGTTCCATTTTCTTCATGTAAATGCGGAGCGTATAATATAATACGTAAAGGCATATTCTCGTCGTTTGGACTTTGTGGCTCAGTATTCTTACTTACTGTTAAATAACGTGAGAAATAAAGATTTGTGAAAAGAAAAAATGATATGTTCTATATATATCTTATATACTATATAAGTTATACATATTTTAATATAAGCAAATAAAAAGCGAATTCAATATTGAAAATTGAAAATATAATATTGAAAATTCAATATCAATTATGATGATATTTGATATTTAATACCTTCTTGTTCTTTCATTTTCACATCTTCTAAACTAATATTTGATTCAATTTGAAGATCTTCGTGATTTCTTGTCAAATCGGTATTTGAGTCGTTACTCGTGGAAAAGTTGTTATTACCATTTACGTGCTTATTGGAAAAGATACAATCTTGCGCTTCACTGTATACTTCGGTCGTCGCGAAGTTTGATATTATAGTCGGTATCTGAGTTTGTTCTTGTTCCAATGGTATTTCAGAAGTTATTTCAATATTCTTATCGGTAAAAAGAATGTTGTCTCGTACATTGTCATCGTTTTTCATATTTTCTGTAGTCCGTACCGTTGACGACTCAGTTGTGATATCATAAACCGTACTTCCATTATTGCTTGGATTAAAAGGAACAACGGTACTGGTATTTTTATCATCTTCAATTTCTTTTAATTCCTCTGAGGATATATTGCTAGTCTTTAAATCGGTAAATACTCTTTCTGTACGCGTATCAAGATTTTTATCTATCTTTATTTCATCTGAATTGATAGCTTTTAAAAGGTATTCCTCGTATTCCACTGAATCGCGTCCTATCGTTGATTGTTCCTATTTAGCAATTAAATAATTTTTTTATATATATTTGTGCGTTCTTTTTTCGACTAGATTAGATTAAAGATTAAAAAAGATCGCAATATTATTATTGGAAAATTTATCGAATTCTGCTTACATAGCAAGGACCACATGGATCATCGTTGTACGTGGAAAGAATGGCCGCTTTAACGTAAGGGAAGTATAGTATACTCCAGGGTACTATGATCTGATAAGTTACTTTACCGCAGCTGCAATAACATTTTATGAAATTATTGACATTTAATTCATATTTTAATAAAATTTGTAAAAGCAAGATGAATTTTTCAAACATATTTTGTTATTTTCTAAACATATTTCTATTTTAGTAAAAGCTGATTTAATTTTGTATTTCAACAAATATTTTTTTCTTCCGTGAGATTATGAGATGAGTTAATATTAAAGAAATCGTGTTCTACCTAACAAAATTTCTACGATTGTAAATTGATCGTATTAAATGCTCACCGATCGATAATGATTACTTCGTCTTTCGATGCATAAAAACTTTTCCAGATACCCAACTCGGAAGTGTCTTGAAGAAAAATTATGTCCTTTTTCTTGTTCTCAACGTCAGCGAACAACGATTCTTCTAAGTCGAAGAAGTACTCGGAATCCTGTATATTTTTAGATATTTCCCTCCACGCTTTTATCTCTATATTGTTCTCCGTGCTGTCTTCCGGCAAATCTGACGGCGGTGTCACCATGAAGAACAAGATATTCGAAAAACCGGACGTGTCTAATCGCTTCTTCAATAATCCCAACCTTGTACCAAATGATTTTTACAAGTGTCACTTCAACGAACTTTACATTTAATTCGTGTCTCTTAAAAATTTCAGATTCAGATTTGAAACTAAATTGAACTAAGTCTGCGCAAAGTGCAATTTATTAGAAGTTATTAAATGAAGAATTAAACAAATCAAAAGTAGTAAGTAAAGTAAATAGTAAATAAACGAATGTGAAATTTCATGTGAGTACGAATACAAATTAGACGCATCTAATCTACAATAATAAGTGTTACTAAAACTATCGATAGAACATACTGATCATTCCATCAACATCTTACATGATTGCTTGCCTGTAGCTGTAATACCAGGAGGGATCCAAAAATGCGAACACGTTCACGTGTCCCAACTGTTCCTTCCGGAGATTCGTGGCACGACATTGCTCCATATGTCCTCGGTTCTCTTGTTGTTCCTTCGATTGGCGGAAATGACGGGGGATATCCAACAACCGGAGGACTCCATCCTTCTCGTAAGCTTCGCAACTTCCGACTATCATCATCATCATCATCATTATTAATGTGATCACAATCGAGATCGACATAATTATTCGTTCACTTTCTTCCACAGAACCGTGTTCAGGAATCTTTGACGAGGCAGAAATCGTCGGAGAAGATCGTCTCATCGACTACCAAAAATAGAACGAGACGTATTCATGCAGAAGTGAAATGTCGATAATTATGTCGTAACACTTGGAAATCCGTGTAAACAACGCAAAATTGGTAATCGGGGGCGGGGGGGGGGGGGGGGCAGAGTTAGTTTCGCTTGTCTTTAGAGGATGCTCGTTATCTGAGGCGCGATAAAATAATGGAAAATGTGACAATGAAGCCGCGAAAACACCGAGTACTTTAAATCATTGTACGATCGTTGCCGGTCGATGTGCGCGCGTGGTCTCTCGCGATATATCCCAGCCAGAAAAATCAATTTACGTCGCATTGATGCGATATGTATGCGGGTCACACGGAAACTGTAAGCCTTTTTCTGACCTCACATGCTGCTGCCGCGGTCCACCGTTCAACATTTCTCCTACACGTGACATAAACATGACACCCTTCCTCGAACGCTATCATAGACACGTTAAGACCGAACTGTGTAACATACGTCGCTTAGAAAATTTTACGCAACATATTCATAGTGTACCTTATCTGTTGCGAGAAATTATTCATCTTTCTCGAATCTTTTTAACATCCTCCAGATTTTTCAAGTTACATTGAACGCCTCTGTCTGCGTTAGAATGTTATCTATTGAAGCGTAAGAAGAAGATCAACGTTAACTAGATCTAATTTAGATGCTTAGAAGAATTATAAGGCGACATTATGATCGTTGTTTATTGGAACGTAAGGATGTTGTACTTTCGACCTTATCGCAAAAGGTAAGTTAAAGCAAATGATTCTGTATCAGAATAATTAACGCTCGTTTTATTGTACATTGTTGTAATTTTATGCATCTCAAATTTAAAGTAGCGAAATAATATCTGCACCAGTTCTGACAGTGTGCATAAAACGAATTTTCTAATATTCTTCGGTAGCCCTGCCACTTCAGCTTGCTTGGTAACCTACATGCGTTATATGTTACATATGTTACATTACGTAATGTTACATGTTAAATGTTACATAATTTGATTGTAAAATATGCATCGCGTGGAATAATACGAATCGATTCAAATAAGAGTGCCTGAAAATTGTGCAGAATCGCACGTGATAATATTCGCGGCGCTCTTTTAACGCGATCATGATCTATTTGTTATTTCTGCCACTGTTTGTTCTAATTTACAGCGCTGATTGACATGTAAGGCAGTCCGATTGGATTTGTTAATAAATCGGGCATCCGTCAAGATCACTCGATGAATATGAACACGTGTGCACCGTACAAGTTGAACAGAGAGTCCCTTGTTCTCAACTTTTCAAAGCTCGGACACGATTTAGATGCTCGTTTACAACTAGTAGCAGTTCAGCTTAAAGTATCGACAGTTGATCTTTCGATCTTTTCATTGTGTTCTCGAACATTGCGTTCTCTTAGTAAATCTAATTAACGATAAAAACAAATCGGTAATTATAATCGATTACTTGTATTACACATATTTGTTATAATTTGACAAATTATTGTTTTGAGAAATCGAAATACTCTCGTTGTTCCAAATTTATAGTTATCATCAATATTTGGTAAATTAAACAAGAAGTATACATAGATATTAATTATAATAGTATGATATGTGCAAGCGTCGAAAGAAGAAATTCTGTAAAAAAATTACGAGTAAATTCAAAGCGCTGTATTGATTTTATCGACGTAAAAGAATTTAATATTTTTGAGACCCGTGAGATATGTCTTGAAAGATAAATGTTACAAACTTTATGTGAATGTTATATGCTAACATGATCAGTCCAATCGTGAAAATATGCACGTTAATTTGGTTGTCACTGTGTTTGCTAACTACGATCGCATTTTTCGGCGAGATTAGCCGACTCGACATAGGATTGCAGAATTTTAGAGTGTCTGAAAAAAATGAGTTTAATTTCAAAGATAAGAGAAGCACAGATCGGTACGAATTAAATACCAGCTTGAAAAATCAGCTTCAGAAACCGTTCAGAGAAAAAGCTGATGCTTTGTCGCGCCTTTTAAAAGCTAACATCGATCGTTTGAGGAACGAGACCGATCAGGTAATGGGAAATTTTACAAATAAATAATGTACATATAAATAATAATGTACTCGTTGAAGTTCATAAAATCTTCTTTGAATTCAAAATCCTAAATAAATATTTGCAAATTTAGGATCGTAATTAAGATTGAATAAAGTTCAATAAATATTAATTAGCGTTAATGAACAATATCTGTTAAATGAAATTCGTAGAATTTAATAAATCTTAATAGCGCTATTAACGTTAAACTTTTTTCGCAGCGACGAGCAATGATTTTAATTTAACGTAAGATTTTTACCAGGTGGAACTGGTGTTTCTCGTTGACGCTTCAGGATCGGTTGGCTTAAAAAATTTTCACAGCGAATTAAACTTTGTAAAACATCTTTTGGCCGACTTTTCTGTGGAGCCTTCTACGACTACAGTAGCGATCGTAACGTTTGGTGGAAGAAGACACATCAGACGTAACGTAGATCAAATATCTCATAGTAATGACAATAATAACAAGTGTTACTTATTGAATAAGCAATTAAATAATATTAATTACACTGGTGGTGGAACGTACACGCGAGGCGCGCTTTTGGAAGCTCTTGTAAGCTGCCTACTTTCATTTTTTACTAACACTTATCTTACACTCATTCGCTATGAAATAGTTTTAGATATCAGTTTTCGAGTTTACATTATATTTCTTAATAAATTGCAATGTATAACTTTTTATTGTTATAAACTAGATAAAAGATATGATGTTAGGAATTGTTCGCAGATATAAACAGAAACTAAATTCAAGATGATATTAAATTTATAAGATCCAAAAATGTTTTGAAATGTTTAATACAATTTACTAGAGAATACTCGAGAAGGGTAGAGTGAATGCAAAGAAGGCAGTGTTTCTTATAACCGATGGATTTAGCAATGGGGGCGATCCACGACCCGCGGCGAACCTTCTGAAAACTGCAGGTGCAACGGTATTCACATTCGGAATAAGAACAGGAAACGTTGACGAACTGCACGACATAGCCAGCTCTCCTGGAGACACGTACAGCTATTTCCTCGATAGTTTCGTGGAATTCGAGGCTCTAGTACGACGAGCTTTGCATCGCGGTAAGTATGAAATTTAAACAAATTTGAACAGAAGTTTGAAAAATGAAGTTCTTATCCAAATATTTAATGAATAAATTGATATTTGGTAAAATATTTATTGAAATGTTTAATACATTAATCTTTAAGGAAATCTTAAAGATAATTTGCAATCTGTCGTGTATAATAAACAAATAAAGAAACAATGAACTCGATGAGACACGATTGTTTATTTATGCAAATGAACGTAAAGTACTTTATCTAATGTGAGCTCGTCCCGTTTCCGCTGTTACAGATTTGAAAGCAGGCAAATACATACCAGTGACGTATCCAGATAATTGTAATCTCTTATGCAGAAATATCAGCGAAGTCGGAAACGAACGAAATTGCTGCGATAATTCCGCAACCTGCGCCTGCGGCACTGTGACCGGACATTACGCTTGCATTTGCCCCGCGGGATATTTTGGCTCCGGTTTTCAGGGTTCTTGTCACCGTAAGATTATCGATAATAGGAATTTCTCTGTATTTATGCGATATCTTTTCTTCGATAAAGACAATCTCAATTTTCATTACGTTGTATTATCTATGATTGCTGTATCATCACAGAACTAATGAATCAATGATATTTAAATAATATTTTTTCACGATATACATACATATAACATTAATGATTACTCTGATATTCTGAAATAAAAATTAGATAAATAAATAAATTCGAATTGTAGGTATATTACTATATAATATATCTCTAAATCATAGAATATAAATGGTATTGATGCTAAGCAATTAAATAGCAATAATGAATTAACAATAGCAAGTTAAATTTAAGAAATACGACGACTGCACCTATCTATGAGTTCTGAGAAACAACTAATCACCATTAGATCGATAATCTTATTAAAATAAAGGAATAGAATAATAGAATAATTAAATAATAGATTTTGCTATTTGGTAGTCGTATGATACTCGTAACGCTCTTACAAGTTTCATTTAACGAACTTAATTTAATCTTTCTTCAGCTTGCCCAAATGGAACGTACGCATCTGGAGAAATCTCCGGTGACCTCACGTCGATGTGCATATCATGCCCTGACGCGAATCAGGTGACTGTTAAAGTACCTGCAACTTCCATCGAGGATTGCGTTTGCGCTTTCGGATTCACCACGGACGGAAATAAATGCGAGGGTAATTGAAGATGCAATTAAATTGCTTGAAACTTCATCGTTCTCTTTATTTAAATATTCGTCTTGTATTTTACCAAATATACCCTATGCCTACTGGAAGAGTAGGCATATTTCCAAATAATGGCGTTATTTCTTTAAGAGGATCGGGATATTGCGGTCTATAAGCTCCATATATTTCCAATTGAAATTTTGGTTTCGATGCGAGCCAACCGTACTATGAAAAAAATACACGTTTTGAAATGTTAATTTAATTAATACTTAAAATGATTAAGCGTGTATTTTTCGTTTAATTAGAGAGTCACAGTATATTTAGAATTTAAATTACAAAATATTTTAGAAGTAGCAAAGTCTAGAAGTTTAAAGAAATTTGTATAACATCGTAGACATCGTACAACAAAATAGTTTTGTAATTATTACCTGATTATGGTAAGGTAATGAAAATTAAAATTTTTATTAATACCTCGCCGCTAGTAGTAATCGGAGCTGGCAAACAAGTTTTTCCCTCTTCTCGCTCGAACGTTTCCGTGGCAATAACCGTTTGCTTTTCTTCGCACAATTTCTCTAATTCTTTCTGTAATTTCCTTCAAAATCAAAATTAACAAGAATTCTTTATTAGTGGCTAGGAATCTTAATAATAAATTTTATATACATACTTGTGTTCATCTAATAACCATTCATACTTCTGAAACCATTTTATACGTAAGCGGTTTCTCTTATGAATTTCCTCGGTTAAGTTTTTATAGGTTGCTACAAAATCGCGAGGCTTTTTGCACCGTGGGTCCATTATTTTTACTTTTCTTCCTAATGCGAATGAATGTCTAAATTCTTGAAAAGTTGTCCAAAAATATTATGCTCGTTTGCAGTGAAGTTTGAAATGATAGTATTATTGAAACAAGATTGCGAAGAACTTCGTCCGTATTTCAAAAGCAAAAGAAGGCAATTACGTTAAATCTGCTCTTCCTAACTATTTCATGTCGTATCTATCGCTAGTTCATTAATCATTAATGACAGACTTTTATTTCTTTTTTTTTTTTTACACTGAGATAATTAAATTTCGTATAACAGTTAAGATTTAAGTTTCTTAGATAAGGTAAAGTATCCTTTTGTGATTCCATGATATCCTAATGGTTCTATCATTCTTTCCAGCCTTTATTACAAGCGAGACTTAAAAACAAATACTTCAACAGCATTTCTTTCACATTTCAAATATTCAACCATTCTTCTTATTTCATAGTTATAACATGTCCACGGTTAAGAGTACCGGAAAATGGATATTTGGTAAAAGCAAGCGCATGCAGCAACGTCGTTCACGCAGCTTGTGGCATAAGATGCAGAATCGGTTTCTACCTGACGGGTGATAGTATTCGACTTTGCGGAAAAGACGGTAACTGGTCCGGGAACGAACCGAAATGTTTGCGTGAGTCTCGTTGCACATCTCTATTGAACGTAATTGGTTCGATTGTAATATACATAAACGATACTGCAAATTTACATATTTGAAGCTTTTTTACTCATTTATGAAACCTTTCTTTTCCAACTCGTCATTCGTGTCTTACGATTGCTGAAACAGTGAAAACCTGTCCGGCACTTCGAGTTCCTACACATGGACGAATGCGCTGTCAAAACGACGAGGACCAGCATTTGAGCATAGAAGATACGACAATGTATCCAATCGACTCTCGTTGTCAATTCAGATGCGAAACCGGTTATCAACTTCGTGGAAGTAAAGTTCGCAATTGTCTACCTTTGTCGCAATGGGACGGTCTCAAAGCTATGTGTACAGGTAAATTCTGCAATCTTTCTTAACATTAATATATGCAAAACATCAATATGAGTAAAGATAATACTAAATTATAGTATGATATATTTGATTGATGATATACATAGATTGGATGGAAGCCTTAATAAAAATAGTTACAAGATTAATAAATATGATAAAGATCTTTTACCTTAATATTTCCCTTGAGTTCTTTGTTAGTCTTTTTTTTATAAATACTTGAATTCTACTTCCTTACTTAATTACATATGTGTATATATCATTCATAGCGATAAAATGTGAACCTCTGAAACAAGTTGCGAATGGACAAATTTCGCCTGAAAATTGTTCGGGACCGGAGAAACTACCGTTTGGGACGAACTGCACTATAACGTGTAAAAAGGGTTTCGTACTTGAGGGTCCACGTTCCAGACATTGCAGCGGCCGTTCTGGAGTCTGGTCGCAACGTAGAACTGTTAATCGATGCATAGGTAATGTAACATCCAAAATTTATGAATTTCAATTCTTGTGATTTTTCAAGTTATCGCATTAATTTATTTTGTTTCTTCTTTCTTCTTTTTTTTCAAAGATAAAACACCACCTTCGATAATCTGTCCACCTGACATTATCACTGAGAGCCTTCCAGGAAAGAAATATGCCAGTGTAAGCTGGACAATACCGAACGTGACTGACAATGTGGATAGATCACCTGTGTTATGGAGTAAACCATACATTAGTTTCCCTTGGAAAGTAAAGATTGGAACACGTACAGTAATGTATGTGACGCAAGATTCATCTGGAAATAGAGCTAGATGTAAATTTAAAGTTAAAGTTCTTGGTAAGTTAATTTCATTCACATAAGTCATATCCTAATTCTAAATCCTCTCCTGGAACCTTGACTATTTAGTAGGCAATAGGCCTATATAATAACAGTGACTATAATATAAATATATTACGACTATAAGATGATTGTTTTTATTGAGCTACAATAATTTTGCTTAAATATAGGAATATAATTTTTGCAGATAAAGAACCACCAATGGTCGAGCATTGCGTAGATCCTCCGATACTTTACACCGATAATAGAATCGGAATAAGTAACGTGACTTGGGACGAACCTGGTTTTCACGACAATTCCAAAACTCCTGTACAAGTAGAACAAAATTATCTTCCTGGAGAAAACACGTTTCCTATCGGGTTAACGCAAGTAGTGTACAATGCCATCGACAAGTACGATAATAAGGTGTCTTGCGTGTTAAACATTACTATAAAAGGTGCCACGTTAACACGATTAGCTTGTACTTCATAAAATAAGATATCCTTTAATTTAATTAATTATAAATAAACAAGTTTTAATTTTTATCGGTTAGATGCTTGTAAAGAGATTCCAAAGGTGTTGAACGGTTACTCCAAATGCAGTGCATCATCAACGAACGAGACAAACGAGTGCACTATAACTTGCGAAGAGGGATATGGATTCGCGTCTGAAGAACCAAATGTTGGAATCGTGGAAAATATATTGCTACTAAAATGTAACGGGAACACGTCAAATTGGCTTGAAGAAAATTACATTCCTGATTGTTCGGGTTTGTTAAATGTGACAATTTCTTTGTTTGATTTAACAGATATGACACAATTTATAAATCTTCAAATAAATCATATCGAGGATTTACAATTTTAATACAAAATAATCAGATATAAGAGATAACGTAAATTCTTTTTTTTATCTTCTTTCTTTTTATCATTCTATAGAGTCTACAATTCCAAAAAGTGCATCTCAAGAAGGAAGTATTATATTAGAAGGAAACGCAACAAATATATGTGACAACCAAACGACACTCCGTGAAGTAAGTATTTGTCAATTTTTTGTTTATCAACTTTATAATTTCTCATATAAAATCATTTTTATTATAATGTAATTTAGTTGAGCAAATATATTACCGCCGATTTAACGTCGATATTGCTCGACATTTGTGGAAACGATATCGAATGCGACCTCATTACCTTCGATCCTGAATGCGAGGAGATTCTTCCATCCTCGAATACAGTGTATTCCAGTGTAATAAGAAAACGAAGAGAACTTAGCTACGATGATATTTCTAAATTATTTATAACTAATATAATGACAACGAATGGTATTAACTCAAAATCAAAACGAAATGTTAAAATAAACGATAATAGAAGTAAAACGAAATTGAGGAAGAAGAAAGAAAAAATTGAATTGAAGTTCAAATTTTTAGGTAATCTGGTCATGGATAAAATTTTAATAAAGGAATATGAAACAGATCTTGAACATTTACGTATATAAAATATTGTTTAATGTAGGAAAAATAATCGAAGAGCACCTTCACAATCCACGAGAAGGAATCGAGAAATTGCGGCAAAAGCTCGAGTCGTTGTCAAAATCTGGGAAATTGAACTTGTTCAACAACAGAACAAATCAAGAAATCGCGAAACTCGCGTTAAATTTGCATCTTATTTTTAAAAATTTTGAGGAAATCTGCAATCCAGGAAGCATCTTAAAAAGACATACTTGCGGTAAATATAATTCAATGAGTTTCCTCTGATCTATTAGGAATTATTAATATTCTATAATCGTGTTTATTTAAATTTTAGTCAAATGTCCTTTGGGAACCTTCTTCAATTCCTCGACCAAACGATGTCAATCGTGTTCCCTTGGAGAATATCAAAACGTAAGTGGATCATTGAACTGCAAACGTTGCCCTGAATACACTTCGACGAAAAAAATGCACTCGAAATCCCTACAAGATTGTATACGTAAGTACTTTATAAACAAATCCTTCTCTCAATATAAATTCATTTTTATTATTCGTTTTCTCCACTTTCATAAAAATTATTTTTTTATAAAGGTAATATTTGTATATATTTTTTATTTAGACTTATGCAAATCAGGATACTATTCTCAAAAGAAGCGTTATCAGAACATACGATTAGCTCTTGAACCTTGCCTAATGTGCGACATTGGATTTTATCAACCAGAATATGGCCAAACTCATTGTCTTTCGTGTCCACCTGACACTACTACTAGAAATCATGGATCTAAAAGTATAAACGAATGTCTACCTCTTTACAAAATCGAAACTAATATCTGTGATATAGAATCGTGTTTCAATAATGGACAATGTATACAAGAAGAAGACAGTTTTAGTTGTGAATGTCCTGACTATTATGTCGGTAATTATTTAATTTATTTTTACTTCATTCATAGTACGAAATAAGAAATATAATTATACATAAAACTACTGATTAGGCTCTAAATGTGAAACATTCCAAAATCCGTGTGATTCTTCACCATGTTTGAACGAAGGAATATGTAATATTCAAAGTTTAACGAACAATACTATAGGATATTCTTGTACGTGCAGAAATGGATATTCAGGTAGCAACTGTGAGGTAAAGCAATTATTATCTACTCAAATAACCAGAGTATGATTAGAAATAAATTAATTAATAATTAAAATAAAATATATAGCTGTACATCGACGAATGTACCATTAATCCCTGTCGAAACAACGGCACATGTGTAAGTACGGAGAATGATTATGCCTGCGAGTGCAAAAGTGGTTTCGAAGGTATATTTGCAAACTATGATAAAATAATTATTATTGAGTGATTAATTTTTAAGAAATATATCAATGCATAATAATTAAAATATATTAATAAATTAGGAGAATTTTGTGAAATCGTTGTGGATTATTGCGATCCTTCACCTTGCATGGAGGGATCTACTTGTCGCAATGTTAACGACACTTGGAAATGTTTCTGCAGACCTGGCTTTCTCGGTCGCTATTGTAATTTATTGCCTTGTGATTGGTTACCGTGTAACGAAAATTCATATTGTATAAATATTGAAGAAGAGAATGCAACAATAATGAGTTACAGGTGACCAAGATAAGAATATATACACATGTATATATGGGATTGTACATTCATTAATAAAAAATAAAAAATTTCTTGATTATCAGGTGCGTCTGTATAGATGGTTATTCCGGAGAAAATTGCGCTATAGAGATGAATTATTGCGAGAGCAATCCATGTTTGAACAATGGAAAATGCACAAATAATGTTCTCAATTACACATGCACGTGTCCCATGTTATTCACAGGACGTCATTGCGAGACTGGAAAGTATAGTCTTAATGAATATTCATTTTTATACGAATAAAAATAATCTTGCGTATTAAAAAGCTTTTTCTACTAATTGATAATTTCTTCTTGAATAATTTATCGTGTCTTTATAGAATTATTCTCCGATTATACGATACGCTTTAGTAAATCGGGAACCACAGATTATATCAGTATGAAAGGTCCTACGATAAATCTTTCCAAGGTAGTAAATGATATTAAACGATGTAACGATGATATTATACTATGTATATGTAAATAACTTATTTTTATTTTATCATTAATTTTAGTTAACTACGTGTTTGTGGCTACAATCGAAAGATACGTTTAATTATGGCACTGTGTTGTCGTACGCTACACGTTATTACGATAATGCATTCACTTTGACAGATTATAACGGGTAATGAAATATCCTTCCGAATAAAAATTTAGAAAGTATTTGACTCACATGAATTATTATTGTCTTGATTTTGTAGGCTGGTAATATATCTCAATGGCGAGAAAGTAATAACCGATATTAAAGTAAACGATGGTCATTGGCATTTCGTTTGTTTCACCTGGGAATCGGAGAATGGCTCTTGGAATATTTTTATCGACGGCCTTTTGAGAGACAATGGCATCTACTTGTCGAAAGGAAGTTCCATTCAAGGTACCAAACGTTAAAGAAATAATACTATCTAATATTCTGCAAAAAGATAATATTGAAATGAAAGAGACTTCCTACCAAAAATATATTATATTAAAATAGAAAAACTAATGCTTCTTCCGATTAGGAAATGGAACTTTTGTAATTGGACAAGAACAAGATCGCGTCGGAGGAGGATTTTCGGAGTTAGAATCGTTTTTAGGAAAACTAACATTATTAGATATTTGGAGCACAGTGTTGGCAGCCAAAGATATCAAACATTTATTCAACACCTGTGAAAAATACCATGGTAATGTAATTGCATGGGCACAAATGCAAGAACACGTGCACGGTGACGTTGCGGTAATTATTCCTTAATATTGATGATTGTACTTTTATTACAATTCTATGATAAATGTTTTATTGTTCCTGATATTCTTAGATATTGAGCACTCCATTTTGCCGTGGCTGTCCTTTACCCGTAGTACCATTTAAAGGTAACATAAACGTCAGCGAAGATGCATCAAACATTACCTATCATTGCGACAGTGGTTACGTAGTGCGATTTCATGGTAGGGAATACCGATCTTTGACAGTGAAGTGTCTTAAGCAAGGACAGTGGGAAGGATATTATACACCCGTTTGCGCAAGTAAGTTGCAATACTTTGTGATGTTATACTTATATACTTAATTAATCATCTTCTTCTGGATGAATCATGAAATATTAAATATAAAAGAACATTTTCTTCATCTGAAAATAATAGTTGATTTTGTATAAATTGAAAGTTTATGAAATTCTTATATAATTACGTAATTTTCGAATGGAATACAATATTTTTCGACCTTAACAATTTGTGTCTCATTTAAGGAAGAAGATGCGGATTTCCGGGATACTTCCCTCGAGGTCGTATACAAGGTAGATCGTATCTATTCGGAGATGAAATATATTACTCTTGTTTGATCGGTTATGAACTTCGAGGAAACCCCCGTAGAATTTGTAATGCCAATGGAAAATGGAGCGGATTACCTCCAGTTTGTATAGGTAAAGATTGTACACTTTCGAGACAATACATTTTAATATCATAGAAGTAAAATATTAATATTCATTAATTATTTACTTTTAATTCTTAACAATTGTCTATAACAGGAAAAACATGCAAAAATTTATTGGCTCCAGAGCACGGGGACATCGAGTACGTGATAGAAGAATATGAAAGGGATGATCTTTCCATTCTACAGGTATGATTCATTTACAAATATTGTGTAAAAAAGAGCGGAATTTTTATTAAGTATTATTCATAGGTAGGGCAGCAAATCGAATTCAAGTGTGATGTTGGATTTCATGTAAAAGGGGAAAAACTTTTAACATGTTTGGAATCTGGACAATGGGATCATGAAAGGCCTTCCTGCTTGCCTTATAAATGTCCACCACCAAAAAGGTAAGAGACATAGTAAAGAAAATTACTATAATTTCATACTACATTATCATAATTTTATAATAAATAAACAGTTTTTCATAATATTTACGTAGAATTAATTACGGATACATAATTTCTTCAAATTCGAGAGATCTACACGAAACTTCTGCCACAAAATTTGATTTACAAGCGATTAATGACACGCTCGAGAAGGACTACGATCTTAACGATATTGTTGGATATTCTTGCTATCCGGGGTATAAGTTTGAGGGCAATCATAATTTGTTGAGCGAATTTAAGCTTCAATGTACGGAAAATGGTACTTGGATTGGATTTGTTCCTGATTGTGTACCTTTAAAGTGTCCGTGGCCCGACATCGTGGATAATGGAAAGTTATTGTTTAAAACACAAAACAATGATACCATTGAACTTTTAAAAACAGAAATGGGGTCTAACAATACGAATATAGGAATTACATCAAGAGACGATGGTGTCGGAAGAAATCAAAGTTTAAAGGATCAATTTGCCATTGGTTCTGAAATTCTAATAAAATGCGATGTAGGATATAAATTAGTCGGTGATAACTTTAGAATTTGTACAGACGATGAAGAATGGTCATCCACGTTATCGTCTTGCGAACCTCAAGAATGTCCCATCTTAAGTCATCCACTTCTTCAAATCCTTCATGAAGAAACAAACTCAAATAATCATACTGCTACTTGGGAAAGTGATCAGAATAAAAAATTGGGTGGCAAAGGGCCATATAATGGTACTTATGAGAATCTAAAGTATTTTGTAGAAGGTCATACTTATATGAAAAGGATAGTCTTTAGCTGCAACAATGGAGAAATTCAATTGAGTAATGCAAACATTCAAGATTCTATTTCTGATTTAACTTGGTTTTGTAATGAGCATGGTAAATGGCAAATAAATAACAATATATTATTAAATGACACCATCAATAAGCTCTTGGTTAATAATGGAATTGATAGAATTTGTCAGAAATTTATGTGTGATTTGATAACAGTAAGTAATATAATTATTTTCAGAAACAAATATAATTTTTAACTATGAAATTAATATTAGATTACTATTAGGTTCCAGAATACAGTTACATTATCGAGACAAATTATACAAGAACTGTTAATAGCACTATTACATTCAGATGTCATCAAGGCTATATTCTTAAAGGCAATGAAAAATCTGTTTGTCTTCCAAATAATACTTGGACTACTATTCCTTTTTGTAAACGTAAGTTCTGTCACAAATATTTTCAACGATTTTTACTCAAAAGTTTGAACAAACATTTATTTTAGCTGTAATGTGTCAAAAACCACCTAAAGTTGCAAATGCAGTTTTAAAAGAAGATAATATCGAAGCAGTAAACTTTACATTTGGTCATACAATTACTTACGAATGCATACCTGGATACCAAATGCTTGGTCAAGGAAATGTAAGATGTCTTGCAAATGGGAAATGGTCCAGAATATATAGTAGATGTTCAAGTAAGTTCAATATTACATAATATATAATACTGTATCATCCTTTCTTGATTAATTAACATTTATAGGACTTTCGTGTAATAAACCAAAACTTCCATTTGGTGCAACAATTCGTGGTCGTTCTTATTTGTATCAGGATCAATTAACATATGTATGTCCTAGTGGTAAAAAGCAAGGATTGATTACATGTAAGGCCGACGGACATTGGAGTGATTTACCGAATTGTAATAATTAATAAAAAAAACATCAATATAGCTTCATATAGCTGCAATATAAACTTTACATACAAAGATAAAATAATATAGCAAATTTATTTACTAATTTTTTTATTAAATGACCACAATTATTAAATCTTTAAGATTTGATACCTTATCATTTTACATCTCATAAGTATATTTTCACAAAACAATGTTACTGTACAAGAGAGATAATGTTCTATCAATAAATTTCAATGTTACACATCAAATATTCTACGTACTTAGGATTAACTATAATTGGAAATCAAACTAGAACTAACTTTGACAAATTGTTACTAATGAATCTTTAATACTGAACACTTGACAAATTTCTAATTCTACTATCTAAATTAGATGATAAAATTAAATGTTTTTGTGGTCTGAAAAGGTAATGTATTGTTGTATACAATTGTTAAAAAATATTGAGAGAAATATGTTGTAGAAGTTAGGAGTTAGTTATGATTTTTTGATGTAAAAAGAAAAAAATAAATATGTATAACAACACATTATTGATAATTCATCACAAATACATATCTGTTTATATAGTACATGGCTTTTTGATATAAATAGGATTTATACATGTATAAACGCACAGTATCAGAATAGTTGAGGAAGAGCAATGAAAGATAAAAACATGAAAATAATTTGTTGTATGAAAAATTTGAGTTATTTATATTTGTCTAACGTTGGTGTGATAAAAACGGAGCACCTTTCATGATATTTTAATTTGTATTAGCATGGCTATACTAAAAGGAATCATCCTTTCTTAACAAATTTTCACTGCTTAACATTTTTAATTTCTTAGACCTATGTCCAAGATATTACAGAATTAAATATAATTCAATATTATCAACTGAAATTTAAATGCATATGTATACTGGCTGTTAGAAATATCATAAAGGAATTATACAAAATTACTCTTATACAATTATTCAGAATAAAGAAACATAAATACCATTAATTATTTTGTAAAAAAGAATACCCCAAAGCTTAGCCATACTAACATAATAATTTATCTACAGTGTTGAACACTTTTCAGAGTTCTGAGTTTGCATTATGAGAATATTTGGGTTTCAGTTCTTCAATTCGTTTAATAAAATCTGTTTTCTCTATGCAACCATCACATGTTTCATCCCAGTCACTCAAGATTTTCCTCAAATCACGTACTTTAAGCTTTTTTAAATCAACAGTATCAATATCAATTTGTTTCTCTGAAATTAAATGAGAATATCATACATTAAAAATTAGAAAAATAATTTAATTTGATAATTCAAATTATTCATAAACATAGAATTAATTAAAAACGAACATACCATATCTCAAATCACATATTTGGGAATCCTTCTTCTTCAATTTTTCACATACTTTATTTGCAGGCATAGACCAAGATATAGGTTTACTTAATTCACTTAAAATACCTGTGGCAGATTCTTCCAAACCACCTAAATAATAACACTAACAAAATAAAAAGAAAAATTCAATTAATATAATTATAAATTGCTTATTACATTCTAATGTTTATAGCAACAGCGTATTATTATAAATACTTACGAATCTGTTTTCCTTAGATTTAGTATCTTTACAAAAGTCTTTAAATGCTGCTTCGATCTTTTTTGTATCTTTTTTCACATCTTCACTTAAAGTATTCACAAACCTTTCCACGGTATTTATACATACTAAAATATTATCAAATTTAGAAAAGTGATAAAATTAAATAGTATACAAACAATAAATAAAATATTAATTTACCTTCACATTCATCATTTTTCAAAGCTGTGATAGTATATACCACTCCAAGAATAATAAAGAACGTTAATAATACTGAACTATTCATTTTGAATGTATTTTCTGCAATAATTTTTTAATTTTATATTCTTTATTTTTAAGAAACTATATTACATTACATTAACAAAACAAAGTTTTAAAAGTTTATATAAAGATTAATAATCGAATAAAATAAAACTTCTTAAAAACAAATAAATTGAATATATTTAAATTACATATATTAAAGATGGATAAATATACTAAGAATATTATGTTTTTGTTAAACTTCTAATTATATGACCTGTTAAAAGATATAATAAATACAAATTACACTAGAAACTTACATTTCTTAAATAGAAATAAGATATTAATGAAAATTTAGGAAAAACAAGGATAAAAAAATTAATAAAATAGTGAGTACATTTATGTTTACAAGGTTAACATAAATGATAATGGAACACAACTTACATATTGTTGTACCGATAAAATAATTCGTGTATTACGTGGAAAATATCCTTACTAAGTTGTAACACAAACACTTTAAAACTTTTAATTCATTCACTTGCTATTGCAACAAAACTTTTAATACAACTACATAAGTTTTATCCACGCTTCACTTTATACTTTATACACGTTGGATTCTGTCAAAAGCCTGGAATCCCAGCTGGCGCATTCTGATTGGCTCTAACATCCTCTGACTCACATTTAACATTACGCCTTGTGATTGGTTGATACGAATTCATAAAAAGATACAAAAAATTCGCATACAGAGAAGCGAACTTAAAAGAACACGTGTGCTACTTACTTGCAACAATATGGCACCGCGCAGAGAATTTCGATCTAACCTCAATTTAATAAAACTATCGAAGAAAAATAACAAGAATTGGTATGAAAATTATTTAGAATGGGGAAAATTAAGTTCCTTATTCACAGATCCAAGAAAATTGTATTTAATTGGAGGACTGTTTATCATTTTGGAAATTATTCTGAATATATTGATTATCGAAAGGATACCATATACAGAAATCGACTGGAAAGCATATATGCAAGAAGTCGAGGGCTTTTTGAATGGAACGTTGGATTATTCGAAATTGAAAGGTGACACTGGACCATTAGTCTACCCTGCAGGATTTGTTTATATATTTTCTATATTGTACTTCATTACGGAACATGGAACAAAGATAAAAATAGCACAGTATTTCTTTGCCGTTCTTTATATTGTGCTACTCACATTAGTTTTTCGAATTTATACGAAAACTAAAAAAGTTCCTCCGTATGTTTTGATCATTATGTGTTGTACATCTTATAGAGTTCATTCTATATTTACCTTAAGACTTTTTAATGATCCAGTTGCAATGGTGTTGTTATTTGCTAGTCTGAATGCATTTCTAGATGACCAATGGTATTTAGGCAGTATTTTTTATAGTATGGCTGTGTCTGTAAAAATGAATATTTTGCTATTTGCACCAGCACTTCTCATAGCTTACATATGTAATTTAGGAATATTCAAGACAATAATACACTTACTTATATGTGCCTTAATTCAGTTAGTATTAGGTCTTCCTTTTCTACTTAATAATCCATTTGCATATATAAAAGGTGCCTTTAATCTTGGAAGGATTTTTGAGTTTAAATGGACAGTAAATTGGAGGTTTCTACCAGAACATATTTTTGTCCATTCATATTTTCATGTATCATTGTTAGTGTTGCATATATTAACTTTAATTTATTGTGCATCAAGATGGATAAAATATATGAAGTCATATGCAAAATTAAAGTATATAGAAAAAAGCTTGAAACCTCAACTAAAAAAGAAAGAGAAAATAGATATGTCTACGATGAATCAATTATTTATTTTTCCAATGTTTGCTGCAAATTTTATTGGTGTGATTTTTAGTAGATCATTGCATTATCAATTTTACATATGGTATTATCACACATTGCCCTATATTGCATGGTGTACAGACTATAAGACTGTAATAAAATTAACAATTTTGGGCATAATAGAATTATGCTGGAACACTTATCCAAGCACCGTGTTTAGCAGCATTTCATTACATATATGCCATTTGATGTTGTTATTTAGCTTTATGAAACATAAATCTAAAACTGAGAAAGGAAAATAAATAATAAATAATTTTTGTATAATATATATATCTACTTTTCCCTTTTTACCTTCCTGTGTATTTATTTCATTTTAGATTTGATTAGATATATCAGTTTGTAAGAAATAGCCATATCCATAATATTTAAAGAATTACTTTTGTTTTTGTTTTTTTTGGTAAAAATATGATTTTAATATTATATTTTAAATAAAATTAAATTCTCGTACAAAATATACAAATATTGTAATTGTTAATTTCAAAAATATAAATATACATATCTATAAGTAAAAATACTAAAAACATGACTTAATAATTATACTTCTTTATACTTGACACATTATTAAAATTAATCACAAATATTCAGATTTCTATAGTCAAAGCATTTATCTCGCAGTACTTTGTTGTTTATTTCGTATTTAAATGTTACATTGAAAAAGAACATTCTAATTTTATTCAATAGAAACTTCTCATTTTGACTGAACAACAGAGACATGAGTTCTTTGACAGAGCAAAGTACTGTTCAGTAACAAATAGTAATATTCCTCCATACCTTTGTATGTACAATTAATTTATCAAGATATTAAATTTATCTACAAACTTTAAAGAAATATAAATCATATTCTTACTTTCATGGATATGTGTACATGTATCATATATTATATAAAATAAATGATATTTAACCTATTGCATGAAAGAAATTTCTGAAATAAATCTAAATCTTATAAATTATATGTTGATTTAAAAGATATTAAAAGTAGAACAGCTATGAATTCGACAGGTATATATTTTATATATTTACGTCTTATTTAATTTTATAAATATTTTGTAAATTTAGGAGTAGTATATATTGTACAATATTATGTTATAGAAAAATATAAAGATTTATTACCTATAAGCAGTGTTTATAATGAAGATGGTACTGTATTTAAATCTCAATTTGTTGGACTTGATGATAAACCTTACAATACAAAATGTGTTTTGTGCGATGAAAAATTCGTTCTTCCTAAAAATGAAAAACAATTGTTGTCTCATTTATTTGAAAAACATCGTCTTGTAATAGGAGATGTTTGGAATATTGCTAGTTTAAAAAGGTTTACTATTAATTTATTTGAAATAATATATTTTATTGTCATTAAAAATGAAATATTCATAAAATAAAAAATTGGTATTGTTTTTAGCTATATACATTATTGGAGTGTGAAATTTAAGGAAGAGCCTTTAACTAAATTCTGTACAACAATGTTAATGGATTGCACTCCTGCTGGAGAACCAAGTAAAAATGAAAAATATTATTTACTTTCTGATTGTATTTCAGAAGATAAAACTTTAAGAGATGAAATACATCAAGCTAAACTGGTATATTACTAGCCTATAAAACTTTTATATGCATACATAGAATATTACAAAATATAAGTTTTCATTGTTTTAAGGAATGGGTTTTATCAGAACAAGCAAGAGAAAGGAAAGATACGAACTTTAATCGTGGTTGCATGTTTTGTAGAACAGAATTTTCAGGTTTACGTATTACGTATATAAAGCACTTAGCCCAAAAACATAATTTATACCTTGGGAAACCAGATAATTTGGTATTCATAGATGAATTTTTAGATAAAATTCAAACAGCTATTGAAAAGTGAGATATACAAACATATATTAATTAAATAGATATTGCTTTGATATAAAATATTTTTCTTCCAGTTTGATATGCATATATTGTGAAAAATTGTTTAAAGATCGTACAGCTTTAAAGGAACATATGCGTAAGAAGCTACACAAAAGGATAAATCCAAATAATAAAGAGTATGATAAATTTTATATAAATAATTACTTGGAACCTGGAAAATCATGGAGACATAAACAGGTATTTTGATAAATCCTTTAACAACAGTTTTGTTTATAAAAGATATAAATACATAAATGTATAATCCTCTTTGTATCTAGAATACTTGCACTGAAAATGATGTGGTAGGAGATCAAAGCAGTGAAAATGAGGATGAAGATACCTGGTCAGATTGGAATGATGAAGGCATTGGAATATCTTGTTTGTTCTGTACTTACAGTGATAAGCATTTCCATCTTATTCTTACACATATGAAAGCAGAACATGATTTTGATTTTAAAATTGCATCAAAAGATTTAACATTTTATCAAAAAGTAAGATTAAATAAATAAGATTAAATTAAATAAGGTGTGAAAATTTAAATTGTTAAATTATTATTTTAAAACAGGTAAAAGTAGTTAATTATATCAGAAGACAAATTTATTTAAAACAATGTGTCTTTTGTGAAATGAAAGTGGATACTGTTTTGGAACACATGAAGGAAGAAAATCATTTTAAGATACCTTCAGAAAAAGTGTGGGATCAACCAGAGTTAGTACTTTATATAATATGAAATCATAATTTATTAGATTAATTAAAATTTTTACACATTAATAACACAAAATTTCAGGTATTATTTTCCTATGAATGAAAATGAATCCTTTTTATATAATTTGGATACAAGTAGTACTAGTGATGAAGAAAGTGATATTGAAAATGCTACAGAGGCAATGTATGAAACACTTAAATAATAAAGACTTTCTGAAAAATATAAAAAGATATACATTTTATTATTCACATTAGGATGAATTTGATAGTAATATTAGTTGAGTATATGTATATTTTATGTCCTTTTGTAATAAATCATATTTTTTTTCAAACATGACAATAAATGGATTGATTTTATAAATAATAATTACAAGTATACACTCGCAAATGATAAAATAAACTTCTTTCACTAGGTTCAAATATAGTCTTCATTTTTTCTCGCTAATCTTGTACGACTTCAGTTGGGAAATGTTGTAGCAATCTATCTTCATTGTAATGACACAGTAGCCACAACAGAACTGAAATTAAAAATTAGATTTATTCATTATTTATATATTTTTTATCATTTAGGTTCAATTACTATGTTAAATAACTTACTCAAGAAAAATTAAAATTAACTTTGCAATTATGCAAAATAAAGTCAGAAAAGGATTATCCGACAAATTTTATCTAAACTCTTGTAGAAATGATTGCATTCAAATTAAAGTAATAGGTATTATAAATACTATTGCTTTTCAGAAGGCACGATTATATGCAGAGAAATTACATCAACATTTAGCATTTAAGTTTTCCATGCCACAAATTATAGAAATGTTTCAAATGGAGTGGCATGAATACATACTTAAAATGAAAAGAGTAATAAACTGCCATTAGTCCACTTGTTAAAGTATGTTATAATATTAGTATATCAATTATAAATTACAATTATATCTTTCTAGCAAATTGGAGGTGAAATGTGGTCATTAACACAAACTGTTGCTATTTTTATAAATAATAAATTCCTTGGTAATGATATACAATTCTTGCACTATATAAGTCAAGATTATATTTTTAGCTTACCTATTGGTGTAGAATATTATGAAAATCTTGCTGCAGAACATTGCAAAAAATTTATGGAAAAATCTAAGGTAAATTATTCTTTGTTGTGTAAACGATCTTATTTCTTTTTGTATATGATAATCTAATAATATAAATTGTGCACTAATATGATGTTGTTAAACTTTAGAGAAAATATGTTTATTTCACATTTTCTATAGATGATACACCTATTGGTTCATTCGTGTTTATGGTAAGAATTTGCACATAATTTAAAAAGCATAACTATCTTACAAAACTTTTACATTAAATGTTATATTAATTTAGTTATACTCTGATTTGTTGCCATTAACTTGTCAATATTTTTTAAATCTTTGTACTGGATATGATGAAGTAAAAGAATGTTACAAAGATGCTTATTATATAAATACATGTTTGCATCGTATAGTTAAGGATGGATGGCTCCAATGTGGAGGTATAGGGGGTATAATTCAACGTTATATCAATTAGTCTTTGGTTTAGTACTTTGAGTATTTTTCAAGTATTACCTACTGTCAGCTTTATTCTAAATATTTGCTTCTTGTAGGATTTGAACCATTTCAATTGGATAAAAATAATGCTGCTGATGTTACAATACCTGATGAATCTTATTGTGTTCCTCATGATCGTCGAGGAGTTCTTTCAATGACAAATGATGGCAAACATTGTAATGGATCACAATTTGTTGTATGTTTAAAACCAAATCCTTGGATGAATTATTTTTATGTTGCTTTTGGGTGAGTTAAATGTATTAATCTTAAATATTTTTATATGATTAAAACAGAATTAAAATAAACATTTAAAATTTGTACAAAGACAACTTATAGATGGTGCTAAAACTTTAAAAATATTAGAAGATATTTCAACATATTATGAACATCCTCTTAAAAAAATTGTAATTTCACAATGTGGAGAATATAGCTTTAATAATGAACTTAAATTGGAGACAGAATCAAGGATCTTCCTTGTTTGTATAATTGAAACCAGTTATATTTATAAATATATTTATATTGTATTGTACACCAATTTGCTATTGCCCTTATTTCAGAAACATCAACCACCAGCAAGTATAGAAGGAGAAGATGTAAGAATCACTGATACTGCATTTGATTTTTACTCTATTACACCATGGCTTGATAATATTGTGGATAGTATAGATATTCGCGATACCGAATCGCTTTTGTTAGCTAAACGGTATTTAAATGGTCTCTACAGTCTTTCAAGTGACTATGAACCAGGTGCTTAAAGATAAAGAGTTCTATGGAGTACTAGTATTATCATATATACATATGTATTTCCTTTGTAAACATAAATACTCAGTAGAAATTGTATGATTTTTTATAGGAATGGATATGCGTTTTTATGAAAAAATTCATCTAATTAGAATGGCAGAATATAATACGGTAACTGCTAAGCTTCATGATTTATTGTTGAATTTTCAACCAGATATAATGACTGAACAAAAAAAAATGAGATTTATCTCAGAAGTTTCTAAAATTATTTTAGCATACATTTTTCATCATGAGCATAATGAAGTAAGTTAAATGTTAAAATTTCAGTTCACTAATTACAACTTAATATTTGTAAATCTAATATCATATATACATAATTTATATAGTTTTGCCTACAACATATTTCATTTAATACTCATGCAACAATACATAAAATATTAGAAATTGCACATGAAATAGTATTAAAAACTATTAAAAAGGCTGCAAAGAAATCTATAATTTCTCGGGAATGTGGAACTGCGAAAATTGCAAAGTATGTCATTTAACTTTTTATTGAAAAAGAAATATCTTTTATGGAATTATTTTTATATTTCATAATTACAGGATATTTGAACTAAAACATGTCAATAATATATTAGTCTCAGAAGGTTGTATGTCACTAATAGAAGAAATATTAAATAAAGCTATATTGTGTTTATTAAAAACTTTTGAAATGCAAGAATAATAAAAATGTAACGAAGAAATTTATAATTTTGATAGATAAAAGTGCCTCACTTTTTATTATTATTTTTTTTTTTTTTTTGAAATTTATACACACACAATTCTTTTCATATCACACAAGTTACAATACAGTATTCACAAATCTTAAATTTTATATAAACATAACATAAAAATAATGTAAACAACCAGCATTTTAGAAAACAACATATTAAAAGTAAAGTATTTGAAATATTACTGTTTGATTTTAGTAAACAGTTTTTTTCCACGACCTTTGGATCCAGGTTTTTTACTATTTGTGCTTGATTTTTCTTCAGCTGAAGAAAGTTTTTCATGAAATGCACTATATAACATTTCTGCTTCGGTCTTATTTTCAATCATTTCAGTAAGTTCTTCCTAAAAGGAAAATAGCATTATTCAAATGTACTTGTTGTATTCAAATGTTCTTTATATTATTCGAAAATCCAATACCTTATCTTAACAAAATTTAAATTACAGCACTTACCTTTGTAAGTTTATTAAGATGATCTAGTGATTGTCCTTTACCTAATATTAAATGTAAATTTTTGGAAGTAACTCCAGGTAATTTTGAAACAAAATCTTGAATACGAGGATTATATTTCTCTGCTAATATTTCTTTGTTTTCCTCAATTCCAACTTGCGCAGCTTTCTCTGCATTTGGTTGATCTTTTCCTTGCTATAAATTTATATATGATAAATTACTAATATGAATAGTATCAACTTAGCGTACTACTACTTCTATGTATTTTAAGTCTATAAACTCTTATAAATTATAATTTTATTTTATTACCTTCAGTTCTTCAAATAATTGTGCTGTTGCATGAGGTCCAGGTGACCATACAAGTTTCAAACGAGGAAAATGTAAAGTTAAAAGTTGAAGTTTTGAAGTGATAAACATATTTTGAACATCCTTGCTAGCATAATAATATCCCTATAATTAAGAATTTTGCCTTTTAATGAATTTAAAAATTTAAGTAACTGCTATATATAAAACATATATATGTACTTGAAAACAGAATGGTTTATTTGGATCAAATTCTATTAGAAGCATTGGTTTGCTGTAATGTCTTGTCATAGCAATAGCTTGATTGTATAATCTCCCACTATTTAAAGAACCAATTAAATCAGAAATACTCTTCCTTTCAATGCAAATATCTGGTGATAAAATGTAATCTCCCACCTATAAACATAATTATAATATAAATACTCTGCCTTTAAATAATTTAAAATTTTTAATTCCTTTATACCTGTAATGTTATAGGTTCAACTTTCATGCCTCGTGTATAAAGTATAGCGGGTAGTTCGCTTCTGAATTCTCTCATGTCAACTATGACAGTATTAGGAATTTCAGATATTTTCGATAAACCTCCTTTACGTGTACTCAATTCATCATCTGCATTCGATTGTATTGCAAGATTTAAACAATCTTCAGATTTTCCGTCTTGGTCTTCAGGAATAACCATTGTCTGATATAAAAATATACTTTGTTATAATTCATATATATGTAAAGATTCATTTGAAATACAATAACATACAGTTTTAGCATTAATCAATAGATGAAATGCTTCTTTTTCTCGTCTTAAAGATGTAAGGTATTCTTGTTCTTCCACTGAGCTCTCATAGATTAAGAAATATACTTTTAAATCTATTGATGGATTATTATTTTGATAAACCTATATAAAAAATATATCTACTTAAGTTATAATGATACTTCATTAATAAATTAGAAAAAGTTGTTTTATTAATTTCACACATACTTCAATTTGTCGTACAGCAGACATGTCCGCTACATACATAATGATATTAGTTGGTGTATGTTCTGTTAACGCGCGTTGCAATGCCATTGGATCACCATGTTTTTTTAAAGACTGTATCAGAACAATAGGTGTATTTGTATTTATGTTAGTTAAATCCAGATCAGCAATCTAAAAAAATAGTTCATATAGAATTCTTTTAATTTCATGCATTACACAGTACAATATATTCTAGTTTTACTTGTGAGCAATCTTCAAATAAAGTCTGTTGTTTGTTATCTTCAGCTGTTGAATCAGATTGATTTTCTTCTCTGACTTTTTGAGATAATGTTAATACATAAGCATCTTGTTCTTCCTCTGTACTATGTTCATTATTTTCTGCAGATGTAGATTTTTCTTCTATGTTCTTTTCACTATTGAAGTAAATGAACCAATAAAATGCATATCTTAAGTATATATATGCTTTTAAATAAAAGATTATATTTTTAATTTGTTACATACGTTGTCTTTGCTATTTCTTTATAAGAAAGTTTCTTTATTGCTTCATACAGTAAATATTTATTGGCACCCATAGTTAAATAATTTCTTAATTGATAACAAATATTTCGATCATGTACTAAAATAAGGACCTTTTCAGCATTTTTGTTATTTTTGTTCTTTTTATTGTCATTCTCAATTTCAAGTAATACTTCCGTTAATGCTGTCCATTTTGGAGTAGCTTCAGGTTTTATTTCTATATAAAAATGATATGTACATTATCAAATTATGAAAACAATAAGGTAATTTATTTTTTAAGATAGAAATCTGTACAAACAAGCTTACCATTTTTTTCGTTATAAATTCTGTCTTTCGCATTTTTAAATAAAGCATCTACAGAATCTAACATTAACCAGCCACTATTTTTTACAGCATATTCCATAGTGCGTAAGCGATTTAACATTGCATAAAACGATACACAATCTTCATATGTTGAACATCTAAATTGTATATTTTTATATTTTTCTGTAGGAAATAAATTTTATTTATTTCTTTGCTTTTTGAATACTTACGCGAGAAGATCACGTAACATTTTTAAATCAGATAATAATTGTTTAGAAGTAGAACTAAGTTGATGCCACATAGGATCTAATTGTGATTGTAATTGCTTGTGAAACTTTTTAGCTATTGCATTTTCAACAGTTAAATCATCTAAATCCAACTGTAAAAAAGTAAAAAGAAAAAAGAGATAGACGGATTTTAGCTTTTATATAATCTAATAAATTATTAAAACTTTATACCCACATATTTATTAAGCCTTTTTAGTTCTTTTATTATATAATTCATTATATCAAGTAAAGAAGTTTGAATGTTTAACATTTTTGGTGTAATTTTTATGTGTAATTCGATAACATCTGGCTAAAAAAATTGTTTAATGAACTTTTTATACTAAAATTCATGATATATCTTAATAGTAATAACTATATAATATTATTACCTTATTTTTTTCTAAACTATTATTTACAAGTGTATGAAAACGCGGCCATAAAAACAATTTTTTAACAAATAATGCTTTCATTACTCGTTCTACTTGCATAAATCCAACAGTAAATGCCAATGCTGAATTAGTGAAAGCTTTAATAAAACCAGTCTACAAAAATTTATTAAATTCAGAATAATACTTTATATTATGTAACAGGGATTCATATCCTTTTTAAGTACCTACTTTATTGTGTTGCCTATATAAACGAAGAGCGAATGCTTCTTGATATGAATTTAATATATTATGTGCTCTGTATACAAGAATTCCAGTAATTAAATTTAATGGAACTCTTTTTTTTATGAAATCTACTATAAGAATTCGACCTGACATAAATAGCACACCACCTTCCAAATACAGTCCTTCTCTATAATTATTAAAAAATAACAAAGTGAAAATATTAAACGGGATTTTTGATTCAAAAAGTTGCTATTGTGACGCAAACCTTTCATCAGAAGTATATTCGGAAGATACAATACGGGGTAATTGATTAAGTCCCTGACTTTTTAAAAAATCAATAAAATACTGTTCATCATGATTTGTAGTCCCTAAAACTATAACTAAATTTCCAGGATCTATGTAAGCTCTTAATATATTTGCAAATACAGTTTCTAAGCCCAGTCCCCTAAAAAGTTATAATATAAATAAATCAGAATCAACTGAGAAACAAAATAAGTGAAATATATTTTATATAATATAAAAGTAAATACAATAATTACTTTGCAGTAATAACCAAACCATCTTCATGGAGTATTTCCAAAAATATTTGATTCTCGTACTCCAACATGATTAATTAAGAAAACTCATGCACTGTATTATAACACATCAAAATAATGTATTAAAAAGAAAATCTAACAAATACCAGGTAATAGATAAGATTGATGGCTTTTGTTCCTAAAATAATAATACTTACAATTACTTATATGAAATATATATATATGTATTAGATATTTCTGTATTTTAATATATACCTCATGATGAATATCTAAATTTCTTTTAAATGATATGTTTTCTGTATCTGTTGTTTCATACACTAAAAGGATATATTTACTACTTTCATGTGATGGATGTCCATATATTCCTATACTAACTGGTCTTTTAAAGCTGAAAAAAGATATATTTACTACAATTTATATATTTATTTGTTTATACGAAATTATATTTAATATACCTATCAGGAATAACAATAACATCATCCCCACATGTAGCAGATTGAAGACAATATTGATCTGGTTCGTATGTCGGTTTTGTTATTATTTGCGAAGCATATAAATCTGTATCTCCAACCCTATGAAATATAGAATATATATATATATATATATATATATATATATTCTATATTTATATATAGAACAATAGTAATAACAATATATATATATATATATATATATATATATATGTAAAAACAACATATGTATGTAAATTAATAATTAATATAACATTATTTTAATAACTTACTTACTCAGATATTAACACTATTCTAACAAAACCATCGTAAGCTAAATTATAATATTTGTATGAACCTCCTGCAACTTCATCAGTTACATAATGTAATAATTTATCTTTAGATGCTAACACACAGGATATCTGCGAAAATAAGTTCTATTATTTTAAGTTTGTACAATAATCCAAGAATTTCAAATCATAAGTATATTAAAAATATTTTTACCAAAACAAGAAATATAGATATATTCTTCATAGTATAATGAATGTTAACATGTTCAATATGTAATAATCATAAACTTGTTGCTATAATCCTTAAAAATCTCACTATAATAACAATATTACCCAATTAACCTTCTTTGCACGTAATTCATAAAGTGTTTCTGGTAAAGTTAAAATGGAACATTAATTAATAAAACTGTAACTGTTATGTTATCAATTAAAGCTAATATATCTTATGAATATCTAATAAATATAAAAATTTGTATTAAAAAGTTATATTCTTACAATAAAATATTTTGCACCAATTTTTCGAGCTATGTACGTTTGTATTCGAAAAAGATATTTGAGGTTAATACGTTTAAATTAAAAGTAACAATTTATCCTATATATTATTTCTTGCAGGAATAACATATAGGATCTTCGTAAATAAATTACAGAATGTTGAAATTATAACAATTATAAAAAGTTCATTTATATTATATATGGTTTATTTTATACGTAGTATGTATTTTGATTCAAATTTGATAAATGTATTAATTGAATAAAGTTTGGCAGATGTCGCATTATATATATTTATACATATTATATATGTACATACACATATATAAATTAATAACATAATAAATTAAGGCTTAAATAACAAGATATGTACTTACGTATGCTGATAATTATATTGTATGGGATATAGTCATATTGCAAATGCTAAGAATAATAAAAGCAAATAAATGGTTACAAGATATATATATTTATATACATATTATACATATTATACATTAACAAAACTGATGAAGACTATAATAGGTAATAATTAAAAAGCTTTTAACTACTTTTAAAATAAATATTTAAAATACAGTGTAATTTAATTGTGAATAAAGTCAATAATTTTTCAAATACCACTGTAGAAAAATTAGAGCAATTATACATATATATGTATGTATATATATGTATATACTTTATGAATTCATACAAATTTAACTTACAAATTACATATTACGTTTTAGTCTCATATTTATTTATTTAATTGTAAAAATTATTTTTACAAGGATATAGTATTGTTCACATAATCTATGACGATGATTAACACGTATCAAAGCTCCTGTTTATAGGCCCCTTGTAGCTTGCACCTAACACTTCGTAACCAAGTACAATATCAGGTGCATCACTATTAGGAAAAGAGGTATAATAATAATTACTTAGTAGGAATTATTTGTAATAATTAGATGCTATACATATATGCTGGTAATAATTTCTTGTAAAAATGGTAAAAGATGTTCAGTAAAATTATTCTTATTCCTAAAATTATTTGAAATAAAAGTGACAATCAATGAAACATTATTTTGTTATTGCATCGATCGAAAAATCAAGCAAATGAAACAAATACAATAATAATCCTAATTGTCTTTAATTTCGTGATCAGATCTAGCAACTTGCACTATATCTTTATAGTGCAGAAACTAAATGTACATTTTCTATTACGCAAGTAGCGTGTTATCAGGAGGTATTAGAAGGTCGTCATCGTATTCATGTTCTTCAACACCAATGGTAGTCTAACACTGGTCCGTCGAATTGCAAGGCGGTTACCTCGATTCAACCAGTGCAATAGGATCGGTCGGTATAATACACACTTTTTCCTACATCGATATAAGCTACCAGACCGGTAACAGTCTCTCCTTCTCGCGGGGTGTAAACAGGGCCTATGACGAGTCTGCAAGTGGAAGAAAGAGGGGGTGAGCGGTAGCGCGGGTGAGAGTGTCGACTAAGGACTCCTGGGTAGTGATGTGTGCGACGCCTTATTAGCGATGGGAGCAATACCCTCTTGATCCGTTTTCAATACTCTAACAAACGACTTAAGATCAATTATGAATATCGGCGATAACACTTTAGGAAGCTTTCATATTTGGATGAGTCATTTCAGAAGGTATTGTCTTATTATTTTTTAATTATTTCAACAGCAGTAAATAAGTTTTTCAGAAGACAAACTGGTCAACTGCACTTTTTATTTATTTCTTAATTTCATTACACGAATATTCATGAGCACGACATAAATAATAGTAAACTTTAAGGTAAATTTAAAAGATAGCACTTGTAACACTATCACTTCCCTGAACTTTCCAATTTATGGAGTTGACCAGCGTACTTCTATATATGTATGTATGTTTATTATTCTCCTTCAGATTACAAAGGTTATACAATTCAGTGTAAACGAAAGGAGGCGTTTACGTATTTCTAAATGGTTTAAATATGTATATACTTACATATATTTCTATAGTTTTATTAAGACTAGACTACGGATATTTATGCAGATTCGCATTTTATTAAATAAATAATTACAAAAATAGAATCTATATGCATTCCTACAGCTACAAATTTCCTATAAATGTAAAAAAACCCACATTTTATTTATTATTAATCTAATTCCAATTTTTCTTACAAACATCTTCACTTATTTTAATCGCAAATATCCACATTTAATCGCTACACATTAACTATTATAAACGCTCGAGAATTGTATTTAATGTGATTATAAACGTTATAATGAAATATAATTTACGAACAAGTGTGTACTATTAATATAATTACAATACATTCTGTTCATATTTCAGATTTCTCAAAGATTCATTTATCGAATGACTGGGGAATTAGAAATTCCTGGTGAATCGATCCTATCACTAGGGAGTATGCATGTGTGTACGAATGAGAAGACTTAAGGGACGATACGGCGGTGAATCGAGCCTAAGGGTCGTAGAGTGGGGAAAAGAGGGAAGGGAGAATGGTGGAGGGTCAAAAAATGTGTAGGTGCGCGCGCAGCTGCTTTGTCTCTGTTGTCGCGATCTGGTGGGGGGATGGCCGGACCACGAGGGGCCACAGGGGTCCGTGAGCGGACCATGGCGGACCAAACGCGACTGCATCCTTTCAGTCGGCCGCTGAACCCGCGCGCCGTGCGGTTGTTCGTGTGTGTATTGCACTTGACTTCGATTCATCGCGTATCGTTCTTTTTTTTATTCTCCACTGCGGGACTACGCGTGTGAGGTTTTTCTATTCGCCGGCTATCCATCCGTACCTGCGAAGGTAACAAAGACCGAGGGAAACGGCAAGGCTACAATCCAGAGGAATCTTTCCTGACCAAACCAGGACCACGACACACGCTCACGGATTTTTTGGAGTACGTCTTTAGATTGTTTTCGTGCGCGGGCGTAACGCCGACGTGAAGTTCTTCTGCATGGTAAGTAACACACAAATGTCTTTTATCTTAGAAAAATTGTCGCGTATGCTCTGTTCTTTGTACCGTTTCTAAAGTGTCGCGAACGTGGATTCTTGTCTTCGAAGAATCATATATCGCCTTTCTTATATCGATGTGAATATGCAGATTTTCAATCTTTCATTTAAAAAATGGATTAAATATCTCTTTCTTTTGTACTGAAGTATATAAATTAATATCGAAACTATCGATGACTCGTATAATAAGAGAAAATGAAAGGTATATGAGAAAATAATGTAAAGGAAAGGGAAAGCTTTTATCAAAAGTGCATCGTTGTAAATCTATATAATTACCACGAAAAATTTATCACGTTGATTACTTTGATAATTCTAATATTAAGTCAATAAATGTAATATAACAAATATAATGTCCCATCTTGTGATTTTAAGTATTAAAGAATTGTATATTCGATTGTGAATTTCTATAATTTGTCGAAATGACGTATTCATAATTGGCATAAGAGAGGCACTATGGTCCTTGCCCCGCGATTCTTTCTTGTCGTTCCACGGAAGGATATTTCGTTAGACAATCTAATTTAGTTAAGATGCTACTAACGAACTTGTTTGAAAGAAAGAGAACAAACATTGGGCAAGGTTTTCACACGTGTATGCAATGTAAAATGTATGTAGCTTCGAGATACGGTGAAGTGATGTAATGAAGAGGAAGATAGATGAACACGAGGTAGGTTAGGTTTTCGTTTCTGTGGTTGAAAAACATTTCGCCGCGAAACCGCCACATGTGTTTCCGGTTTCGTGAATTTGTCGCAAGAATGCGACACACGTCAAAAACCAACGAAAGTAACATACTGTTAAGAAAAAAGATATCATATAATACTTTCTTTGTTTCATTTTCTGTTCTGTTTATCGTTCGTTGATTATGATAAACACAGATAAAAATATATTTTATAGAAATAAAATCAAAGGCGGTTCGAGTAAATGTTAGATTGGGGTATATGAAATGTTTCTCCAAATAACTGCACATAGTTTGAAATCGAAACATCATATAATCAAAATAATGTCCATATTGATTCTAGCTTCGGTTAGCTTCATTATTTAAAATCTATAAGAACTATTATCAACTGTAGAATATAAAAATTATCGAAATAAGGTTAGAATATCTTTTAAAATAATTTATGCATTCCTCGATTGATAAATTTATGTTTCTAGTAACTTACATTGCACTTTTCAAAAATTTGATCTGGTATAAAAAGTCACATAAATATTCTGATTATTCATGAGATCCAATAATAAAGTTTCGATATTTCTATCATAAATCTTTTTAACACTCGAAATGCGTAATTTGTAATAAATTTCTTTTTTAATATGGCAATGTTGGTCTGCCTAACTAAAACTAAGAGAACATTTCATGTGCCTCAGTCTAATAATTAAAAGCAAGTCTCCAAAAGAACGTTAAATAAACCGTAATTCTATATAATTTATTAACGAAAAAGGTAAAAGAGAAAAATTATACTCATAATCACACTTCGTGAGACGAAATACAAGCTAAAATGCTAAACGATGTTTGAAACTGAAGTGTGTACTTAATAATAAGGATTCTGTTTTTGTTGTTCTTATGAGTGTATGAATATTGTCGTACGTATATATGTATATTTGAGAGGCGAACGTACAATTGGTACGCTTGCCTGTGTGTATAACACTGGTAGTGCTTTCAGCAACGTAGGGTACGAAATTGTACGTAATTATACCATGTAATCGTAAAGTACTTGGTGTGGTATTCGTGGTGCGTTATAAATACAACGAGTATCTGCTACTGTTTCTTCATTCGCTTAGTCATATTTCTCTTTGTACTCGACAAAAATTATAAAGAAAAAAAGTATACTATCTTTTGTGTCGAGGGATATAAAGCGGAGGTATAATTTGAAGCTTGAATAATATTACATATTGTTGTAATTTCAACTACCAAAGCGTAATATTGTCGTATTCTTATTGACTGGATATTAATATAATCATGCAAAAGGGACCCGATTAACAAAGGATAAATAAATTTTATATCGATAATATCAACTAAGAATCAAAATAATAGGTATCTATTATGATAACAGAAATAGTTAAGATTTATTTTAGAAAAGTTTTAAATTACAAAAATTATTATTGAAATTGGTGAGAGATTTCTACGATTATCGAATGCACAGTTGCTTTATGTTTTCATTTATTTCGCGTTTTATCACGGGAGAAAATGATGGTTGTGGCAAGTTTTCAGGAAGCAATTCTCGTTAGTAGGGAATTTAAAATGACTATATTCGATTACGTTCCGTACCGGCATCTTGCTAATTTCGTAGCGTAATCAAGTGAACAGAAAACGTTTCAATAAGTGTGCTCGTACAGAACGAGTGGTGTGTACCGGGACAGACACAATTGTATACGTTGGACGTGAGAAACGAGTTTTATCGCGGTTTGTTTGTTTTTTCTTTTTTTTTCAAGTCGCGGCAGAAATTCGAAAGTCGAGGCGTAGCAAAGAATAAAAAAAAAGCGATAAACGGCATTTTAAGTTTTTATCTGTTCGAAAACAGCATTCATAATGGGATAATTGCATACCTTTTAATGGAACCTTTTTTGCAAGTCATTATTTGAAAAAATTAAGAGGTTTTATTCTTTGTAATTAATTAAAATCCTCCTTACTATTTGTAATTAATTATAATTCTCCTTACTATCTAAAAAGATTAAAATCTTCTTTAAAAATTTAAATACATATGTAATAAACATTTTAAAAATAAAATATTAGAGAAACAGTAGATATTATGAATTTTGTATGACAATATATTTACTGGAAAATTTCCATTATATTGAGCAAGATTTCAATTTAAAAGTAATTGTTAATTCATCGCTTAAAGAAAATAATTATTTATTTTTAACGAAGAACATATCACTTTAATACAGACCTATTCTTTGCAAGATTTTATTTATCTACTACAGTTAAAGTATCCAATGAAATGTTTTAATCTCGTTATTTCTCGTTTTTTTTCTCCTATCAAGGTTCGACGTTTTATCGATGACTTCGTAATACGTAAACACAATTTATTGTGACATAGTTCCGTTTCGCGAAACAAGAGCTCCCAGAGAGAGAGAGAGAGAGAGAGAGAGAGAGAGAGAGAGAGAGAGAGAAAGAAAGAGTGGTTTCAACGATTATTGAAATTGAGCCATTAGTGAAGGCGATTTTTATTCCAGACCTGAGAACTCTTTGTAATACGTGCGTACCTACGATCGTAAACATTGAAGAGAATACACATTTAAGGATGCTTCGAGTACTTTTCGAATCATTTTCGGTTTTATTTTAGCGCGACGTTATCGTGATTGCTTGAACGTTGTACCGATTTCTGGTTTTACTGCGTGTTCAAACAAGTGTGCTTATGTACAGGCGATAAATTCACCTTTAAATCGCTCGAAAAGAGAAACAAACGATGTAGATAAAAAGCTATGTTAACTATTTATTTTAATGTGTATATTTTCGTTATATTTCGTTATTATTTGAATATATTTTTTCCTACAAATAATTATATTGTAGAACATAATAAAATAATACATATCTCTATAGAAAAAGCTACGAACAGATTGAAAGAACCTCGATGATTTCTGTACACCTATATTCAAAAGACTCTCCCTCGAATATTGATCTGAATTAAGCCCTTCGCTATTTAGTTCGTATTAGGGAGAGTGTGTTATTCAGTTTATTCCTTTCAGTATATAGATCAGCTATAATGAATCAATATTGTATCTAAGGCCATATATACGAGTATAGAGTAAAAATATAGGAATGTATTATAAAAAGCTTTTTGTCCATCTTTTGAGTAAAGAGGTGCAGATACAAGTCGTTCGTTGACCAATGTAATCACGAAACTCGTTACAGAGCTAATGAGATTTCAAAATGTTTTCTATATAATATGTACAGTATATACATGAAAGTTTTCTATACTAAATGTTCAAATACTTTTGCGAACTACTATTAAAGTTAACTATTCACGAAACGATTTCATACACTCAGAGTTGTTTGCTCGCATTAATCTTCATTATAATTCTTGAAGTCATGCACAAATTGAGAAAAACAATATACCATGTGCCAATATTTTTTAAGAGGCTAAATTTGATGAAACGAGGGGGATCTCCGGAAGATCTTGCTTGATCTGGAGTTTGATCTCAGGGCCGACCGTTGAAGGCAATCCCCGAGTTTGTGCCAACTCTCCAACACTAGTGTCGCAGTATGACAATCGATCTCTGTTGGAAACGTGTATATCGAACGCATTTTCAGGTCTCGTTAATCTTCCCTGTCGCGTTCGATGGCTCGGTAAATTTCTACATCGTTCGACATAGAGATGGAAACGAATAATTGGTGTTATTAATTACAATCGATTAGTGAAGATGAATAAGTAAGGGAGAAGTTGAGCGAAAAATCGAATCTTGTAATATTGCAGCGTTCGATTTAGTACTCTTTGTCCTCTTCTAAAACAATCTTCGTTCATTTGGCCATTTCGTCGACAATGGTCGAATGCTTTAATTTAGAAAATTTGTAAATCATATATAAATTATATTATTAACTATAATATTCTTATTTCTCGGAATAATGTGCGAAAAAGCTCGTTGTATGTAAAAAAATTTCGCTCTAAACTTTCCATAAATTAATAAAGATGTTGTATCGCTAATTTTTAAATATGGAGAATAATTTAAGAATAACTTAAAATCGTTGGATCGAGCTGGATGAATCATCCTCTGTAGAGCATAAACTCTTTTCTCTTTTCTCAGATACGATCTGCTAAATCCTTTTAAGCGGTACATAATGATTATAATGCAGATTTTATTGATAATCTACAATAAATCAAGTACGTTAAACCGCTTGTACTTCGATATATCTTTGACGATGAGAGTAATCGATTTCAAAAAGATAAATAAATTAAAAAAGTTCGTCAGATATTTATTCGCCGTTGCAAATTGTTAAAGTGTTCAGTTCTGTTACATCATAATACTCGTAGGAGGGTGACTGCTTGTAACGATGACCTCATTTTTCGTCATCATCTTGGTTTTACGATTTTTCCTGTATACATAATATACAAGGAGAACTACGATTGACCTGGCACTTAAGGACTGTGCACGTTGATAAAAGTAAAAGGCGAAGCCAATATTTAGATTCGTTATCGATTGACCCTCAAACTCGCAGGGCTAGGAATCAGACAGCCGCCATAGGTCTCCCCCTTTGATAAGTCTCCTGCTTGAGCACGATTCCATTGAAACTTTCGAAAATTTCTCATCGTCTAATGACTCTCCATCGTGATTACATTTTCCTTGTTCGATCGTGGTTATTCAGATAAGAAAATGCTGGAAGGTATATTTTACCTGGAACATTGTAATATTTTGTACATTATTTATTCTTCGATCGTGTAATCCGAATTTCTAAAATTTTTAAATTTTAAAAGCATACAGATCTTTTCTATTAAATTATTAGTAACATTAAAATCTTTGTAGAGATTTTTTTTACAAAATTCACTTTCTTTTACAAAATTCAATTTGAATTTGATTAAGACAGGTTTGTAACATATTTAAGTATCGGTCAGAGGTCGATAAATTAATAGTGAAGATTTTGTCACGAAAATGGTTAAATCATTAAAATTTAATTTTATTTACATTTTTCTCAGATCCAAGATTTTGTAACTTACATTCTTTTTGCCTTTGAGCCCGTGTTATTCCTAATATGACATTCTACCAGTTTTAATCGAACCACTTCTTGCTTTCCGGCAATGTTCTTCAATTAAAATTCAATATTGCCACGAATTCAAAGACACGTCGAAGTAAGACGATTCACGAGACACATTCTTTTTTCAAGTAGAAGCTTATCTTCTTCCATGGACTTGTTTTTCAACTTTCAACCGTTGCGTGTATTCTTTTCTTTTTTTTTTCACGGTGGTTCGTGTCAAGTCCTGCAACATTTTGCAAAAATAAATAATGTTCGTAACGCAACGCGACTAGATCTTAAATCTTCGAAACCGGCCTTAAATCTTGATCGTCCCACATGCCTCCATGTTTGTGTGCGCGGAGGCCTGGAACACGAACGAAAAGTGGTGCTCCAATGAAAAAAAGAATCGGTCGCTGGACATCCAGGTAGAAAAATTCGTTTTTTTGAATAATTTATTCCGTATAAAAACGAAAACCCTAGCGATATTCAAATTAACGTGCTTTGAGAAAAAACGAAACCGCAAATTTCCTTTTGGTTTTCTATGCGTGTAGACGCGAAGAAATTAAGCTGTAGTAGGTTATTGTGTTAACAAATATCTACTTTTCCTATAATAATTATTTTTATTACTTTAATATTGCTTTTATAGTACTTTCTCGTATAGTCTTTACTTAGTTTTCTTCTTTATAATTCACCATCCATTTTTATAACGTTCTTGGCTTCATTTTGTTCATTTCAAATTTTGTTAATATTCCATATTTTCAAAACTGCTGAAAAAATTCGAGATTAGTAACTGACATCGCTATTTCATTATCCGATAAATTATTACACCAATTAATAAACTTAATAATATAAATCATAATATCATGGTTATGATATAAATAAAGATATCTTAAATTCTTTCGTACAAACAATGATCTGGTAAATTTTTGAAGAAAGTAAAAAAAAGAATTGTAAGGAAAGAATGCTGAATGCAATTACAGAGATATTTCGCATTCAAGAGGAAACAAATGGGGAAAGTCGACGAGCCTGTTTCATCTCGGATTTGTCAAGCCAGAATACGTTGGCCCTTGCATTCAGCTTTGTGTGGGTCTTTAATTGGCCATATTTTTAACTCCGAGCCGAGGCTGGTTCACAGCGATAATTTTTTCTTTCATTCCCTACGCGTTTCTGTTTCTTCATCGTGAAATTGACTGCCTCGCCACGCATGCTCAACCTCCTAATAAACTGCGAAACAGCTGGAAATTTTGCAAATGGAAATTGATAGAAAAGTATCTTAAAAAGATACTTTTGTCTCCTCTTCTGAATTTCTAATATTTTCTTCTTATTCTTGTCTTTAATAACGTAAGAATATTCGTTAAATCTACTTAACAGTGCAAAAGAGAAACGCACGTAAATAAATACGAATTATGTTATAGCGTAATATTGAAATATTGCATTAAATAAATAAATATTGCAATTTATTTTAATTATCAATCTCAAGTTTGTATCAGCCCGTATTTAATAGAAGTCAATTACTTTGCAGTATACCTAATACCATAATATCATACATATTAATACATAAATAATATTACAATATACGAATATTGCAATTTGTTTTAATTACTCACCAATGATCTCAATAATAACCAATAATTTTTTTGGATTAGTCGTTAAAAGAAAAGAAAGGAAGAAATGAAAATAGCAGAAAACTCACTCTGTTTGCCATTGAGAAGAAGGTAGAGGGAGCCGTGCCAAAAATTCTGAAACGGCGTCTATTTAACCGCCAGCAAACAAGAGGGGCATTGTTCTCGCTTCGGTGGAATCAGTTCCGAGTACCGGTGTATCATTGTCAGTTTGTAAGAAGGTTCCTCTTTCGTATGACTTCACCATGGCATACAAAACCATCCATCTTCCATGATTTATCCCAGTTTCTCGTTAATCGTCAAGTAACCTGGTTAAGATTCTTGCCAAATCTCCATTATAGTTGTGTTTCTTTAATTGATCCCGTAAATGGAATAAGACCTTATTAGGCCAATTATCGATGTTCCAAGTATTTCTTTTTTCGTCGAATACGAATGAGATAACAATTGCTGATGTATTATATTTGTTTATTTTATATACTTAACGCTATGAACTATTCCGTAATGTCAAGAAGTTGTGAGACTGGCAATGGTCAGGTAAAGAAGCAAAATCCTAGTCTTAGCACGGTTAATGCAGCGCTAGTCTGGTCACAATGTCCTATCTATCATTTTCAAACATTTACTACCAAGTATTATGATCAATAATCTATCTGGATATACTATGTACTTTCACATATTATCTGCATTCTGTATATTTTTGCGTCTTTAAGTTTCCCATAAATAAGCGAATATCTCCGGTCTATTTACGACCGACGGTATATTTCGCTTGAATGTGCATCTCGCTGCACACCTGCATCCTGCATCCCTTTCGTCTTGCTATCGATTGCACGACGTCCATGACGTCATATCACGGAGTAGTGACAGTTAGCCCCCTATCGGCCTATCGTCTATCGGTGACCGTACAGTTGTGCAGCGTTTATACGTCTCGTTACCTTGTATCCTCGCAACGTAGGAATCAGAACAGGATCGACACGACGCGACGACGACGCGACGCTTTGATAGGTGTAGAGGTGGGGATGCACGGACAGAATGGTGGGGAGGAGACGAAGCGGGATATTGTCGAGGCGTAACAGATCAAAGTGAAAGTTGAGGCACGACTCGCAAGGAGCAATACGACGGCTGTGCTTTACAGACATTCTTTTTCTATCTTTGTCTTCCTTTCGTTCTTCCCTCGTTGGGACGTATGGAGCGAAGAAGAAAGGAAGAAGAGCCGGAATCACGAGTCAAACCGGAGCCGAAACGATCGTGTGCACGCTTCGTGCCTTTGACTTCTCTCGACGCAACGATTACGCGATTATATCACGGCGTGTCCCGTTTCTTTTAAAAAGGAAAACCTCCCCTCCCTCTGGCCCTCCATGGCCTCTATGTAATATCGGTCGACTATCTCGCTCTCGCTCGTTTGCTAAAGTTTCTCTCTCTGTCTCTCTCATCCAATCGGCGTTGCATCCTTTCGTCACGATTCGTGCTGACGTCCCATCCAGCGAGTGCACTTCCGACCAACTGGTCAACCACTCCACACGCCACTTACGCACTTAGACCCGACGAAAGGGTCCTCACGCCCGTTTCAGAATCTATTTTTATCATCGAGATCTCTCCCCGTGTGTATATCGTCGGTTCGATACCGTTTTGCTTTCTGCTGGTTGTTCTTCATGAGGGCGTGAAACTTTCTCAGTGCTCATTCTCACGTATGCGCGTGTATTTCATATTTATTTTCATATTTCTTTTGATTTTGGATTTTATTTTGGTATTTCAGGTAGATAGTCTTTGGTATTTCTGAATTGCAATGTTTCCTGTGTGTTTATGGATTATGAGCTAGAATTGTTTCTCGAAACTCTTTGACGTAGTCTCTTTCCTCAAAGTTGGAATTTGTTTGAAGTATGCATATGCAATTTCTTTAAGATATTTTACAACTGTTCGAGCTTGTTCAACTGTTGTTAGCTTGAAAGGTAAATAAAAGAATAGGTGGCAGAAGTGCAATTTTTACTCCAATTTCCTTGTTGTTCTCCTCAGGTTCTTCTCAATTGTAGAACCCGAAATGGATGTTATATTTTAATTAATATCACTAAAATATAGATAGTTTTTAAATAGATTTTGGTTTTAATATCTATTCGATATATCCCGTTTTATTCGCGATTTTTTAAATATAGGAGATATCAGGAGAGAAAAGTAAGAGGGAAAAATATTTCAACGAAAGCAATACAGAAGGAAGTATAAATGAAATATGTATTTTGTAGAGTATCGTGTTTCGCAATGCGGTATTTAATTGCTGAATCAGAAATCGTACAGCTGTTGGAGTCAGTGACTCACTAAGACTACGTCCAGATTTGACAGTGACGCGACGCTGCGTGTTCTCGTTTATAACAAATCGGATCTACGTATAAACGCGAGGTCGCCACGAGGAAAGGCACGATTTATTCGAGCGTTTTCAGGATGTCGTTGATTTTGTATTTGAACAGATGTCGCGTCGGCAACGTGATTCCTGGCTACAAATATTTTTATCCTTGTCCAAAGTAAGCAACGTTGAATTATTCGTGCGTGCATCGTTTTCTCAACGAAAAAGCTATTTTTTTTTTGTAACGCGAATTTTTGCAATTCGCGGATTTGATACTTGACGATAAGTAGACAATAAAATGTAGATCTTTTTGTTGTTAATTAATTTTCAAACATTGGCCTCTCATTAAACGAAAGTGGACAGATGGACTTGAATTTAACGAGGTAAATACAAATTGAGGATAATGCTTAATTTGCAGAATGTTTGATTTCTGCTCTTATCTGCCTTATCTTCATTTTTTCTGTCTAAATCTTATCTAGTTTCCCTAGTTTTAATGCAAAGTAAAGTCGTGTCTGCAAACTGCTGCAAGATGTTCTATATGAAATTATTAGAATCGGCTCTGAAATTTCTTGCTCGTATAAATAATACATTAGTATTAATTATTACGATATCTATAAACTAATTTCTCTGCTTAAGTTTCCAGTATTTTCTCATAGACGACCACTCCCAAGATGAAAATATAATTTTATTAAAAATATATATGATCTATTAAATACTTAAATTTAAATACTCTACCTTTGCACGAATATTTGTACAAAATCTGTAAAAGATTCAATTTAACCTAACAGCTATTGACTTGTAATATTATAATAATCAGTCATCCGCTTCATAAAAAAATCCTGCATATGTTTAGTTAATTATAAACAAAATCTTACAACGTTATTATCTTCTCTTATCACAACCAATCTAAATTCTTAATTGCATATATCTTTTTAAAAACTTTACTTTATAATATATTAGATCACCCTATCTGTAAATTATTGTAAGCAAAACTGGGACAATCTGTACAACAATATCTGCAACAACCTCGACCGTTGATCCTTTCACAGGAACGCAATCAACCCAATACTCTACCTACCTAAAAATAGCAACATCAGTATACATTCTAAAGAAAGGGACACCGTTTTGCACGGTGTTTTTATCACGGCATCGACGTTGTCGTTACGTTTGCCGCTGAGAAAAGTGTTCTCATAAGTGGTCGCGTTGCAGAACGAAACAATGGTTGGTATTCGGAGCGCGTGCATTTATTTAAATCGCGGAGAGCAAGTGTTGCTCCTTGCGGACGGAGTGCACAGCGAAGAGGTTAAATATATCTGGCCTGGCCTAACCGTTCCTTCTATCCTCATTCCTTTCGAATGGCCAACCAGCTACTATGCCTGGGTGATTCCACACGAGACAGATTCGATCTCTGTGTATAGTAGGTGGACGTGATATAGCGAGATCGTAAAATAAAGCGTTGAGCATGGGCATTAATCGATTAGGTAACCAATAGCGTTTCTTTGGAGAAAGTGTCATTCAAGAATTTGTATTCTTTTTCCATGGTTCAATTATGCTGAGCAATTTATTCCGAGTATTTCTGATCAGTACGGATCCAACATTACAGTCACACAAAATCGTAAACTTTGATCATTTAACGATTTCTCGATCTCGCTACATCGTTCGCATCTACTGTACTTTGCTTTCCGTGTACTTTGGCTTCCAGCGAAGAAAACTTTGTTGCTTCACGGTCAAACTGTCGATGAGGGATATAAACGATGATGGTTCGATCGAACGCCCTGTCGTTAAGGCTCCGACCACTTTCTTTTTGGCAGATTATAGCAACAAAGTTGCTTGGACTTCTTCGTAATCCTCTTGTAACGACTGCGACCACTTGTAAATGTTCTTTTCTTGATATCATTCGCCTTGATTGAGCTCAAAGTGGAATTATATCGATTCTTAAGTCTCGTTTATGAAGTCCTTCGTCGACTACTTTACGTGAAATTCGGAGATAATTGACTAGAACGAAAACCAGCTGTGGAGTTTGCTGATTTTTTGGTTATTTCTTTAGGGTAGAAGTTATTTTTTAAGATTACTCCTCCAGTTTCATAACGCACTGATTTAATCAGTAAGATTCTATATAATTCATGACATTACATGTTCGTAGAGAAATTGCAGAAATACGTACGTCTGTAATTAAAGATTACTGATTAACGATAGTAATATCAATAGAAATGGGTAGTTCTCTGTGAAGATTCATGATGGACGAAGAAATCAACTTCAGATTATGGTATCGAGATAAAAAACCGACCAGATTTTCGTAATTAATGTTTAAGCGAAACAAGTACCCGCATACAATAATTTATAATATATCAAACCATATAACGTTACGCTAAAATACAAGAGAAACTACAGAAATTATCAGAGACCCAATGTTTAGAAAATAAGATCCTCATATTGAACAAAAGTCATTCTGAAAATTTGAAATTTATTATTACAGAAACCCTAGTAAAATACCAAAGGTGATTTACACGAAAATACGCTTTCACTCATGTGACTGTAATGATATCGTAAATTCAAAGGGGAATTTCACTTTTCATTGCCACTGCGATCTGCGTTAATCGAGATTTATTATACTGCCTTCTGTACTATAGACTCCCCTCTATCGTACCCTGAGAAAATCAGAGTGATTAACGTTGCACAGTATAGCATCGTTCATTAAATATCGAGTTAGCGTGCCTCGTGCGGTTTAATCAGGATAAGGCCGGATTATAAATCAGATTAATCCATCGGTTTGACGGATGTATCGTTAATTTGTTTAATTAACCGACGCCTTGTTGTTACGTTGTTTCGTCGTCTGAATATTTAGGTTGACGAATTATGTGGAATATTTTTGCGTTTAGCCAATAAACTAAATCACACGAAGAAACTATTAGCAAAGGCAAACGTATAATGGCCGGTAAATTGGCTCTGATGTACGGAGCGGTCTGTTCGTGATACTCGTTTCATTTGCAATCTTGCCTCGTCTTTGTCTCAATTCCAAACAAACAGATCGTGAAACGAGAGAAAACGTTTCTTTCAAGATGGATCGATTCGTCATTGGAGAAATAGGGCCACCGATTGCTGCTGGATATCTATCGGTAGCCTTTGCGAAACGTTCGCAAGTTATTAATAAATACGGTGATATTATATCTTTGTAGAGGATGTCGCAATTGTGGAGGTTCTAGGTTAATATAGGTATTACCAATATTACGATAGTGGGTCACGTTTGATAGATGCTATAGTAAGATTTGTAGCAAGATTTTGTTAATTTATAACAAGATAGTAGAAACATGATATTCTACAAATTCTAAAACATCTACAAATGAAGTATTTTATGTAATTTCATACATACGGGAAGGATTTTCAAAGTGGAGTCATTTACAATACAATTGCATTTTTTTACCATTAAATGTAATCTCAAGTTTGGACAAAATATTAGAAATTTGTTTTATTGGTATACATGATTTTTCGTTTTAATTTTATATTAAACATCTTCGTGAAACGTTATAAATTCTTGCTAAAAGTCAAAACATAAAAGTTCCAGGATATCGACAAGATTAAACAAATGTAGAACAACTATTGAATTTAGAGTAATTTACCTGTTATGGCATTGGCAGATTCTTTGCAACCCTTAAAACCTAATGCAGTACGTGCCTATGATTTTGAAACATTCGGTACAACTAACTGTGATACTGATAATACGTATCAATACTGGGAAAGTCATGCCAAGAATAACTTCTCGTGTAGGTATAAGTAACGTAAATGATGATTTGTGGAAAAATAATGACAAGAGATGTACTGTATAACGATCAAGTGGAAGGAGTAGCATACAGACACTAGTGGGTGTACTTACTCACACGAGAAATGTGGGAAGAAAAAAGCAGTACGAAAGTGCAAGTCGTTTGCGTAACGCAAAGTTACTTACGGCGACGTTCATACTGTTTATTGAAAAGATCAACAAGGTGTCTCATATATATTCCCATCACAAATTCTCGTGAACGTGCATCTTGATAATATTTGTTTCCATTGATTAACATTCTAAATAACACAAGCATCGAATACATAATAAATTCATAATTGAATTTAATTCTGTCATTCTATGGTGGCATTATATTTTTACAAATTAAGTTCGTAAGTTAAAGGAAGTCCATCTTCTAATTTATCGATTCGTTAATACCGTTAGATGGAAAATTATATATATAAATAGTATTACCAAGCTTTATTTCAATTCTAAAAAATTTTTCCTGTGAAAAGCTGATAAGAGATTCGTTTCTTCCTGTTTATCGAGATCGAGATCCTATTCGCGAGTCTACTAGAGATAACGTTGATCGTTTATGGAAGAGGTTAACGATGAGATCGTAATGGTTAATGAAACGAGTTTCACGCGGTTTTAAGCAAATGTGGATGCTATTCTAATCAACCTCTTCTCGTGAGCGACGCGAGGTTCAATGAAAGTGTGCTAAAGTAAGTACATACGTTGCACGAGTGTGCCGTCCGAGAAAGAGCAATATTGATTTCACTGACTGCACTTTCATTCACTCGACTTGCTTACATGGAATTAGAGAGACTTCGATTCTCCATCGAGCTAATACTTGATCTATCAGAGTGGCTGAAATGACCAATTCGTAATTTTTCATAGAAATTTTATAAACTTAAAACGGCGCACTTATAAGAATCACCTCAAACTCCTATTATTATATATAAACAAAAAATCATTGCTAATTGAGAGAATCAGTTCCGAATTCCTACTACATTATAAACTTCAGATATACAAGTTGTTTATCTCTAGTTCTACCGTACATTTAATTCTTATCATATGAAAAAAGATGTTTGCATATATACAAATTAAAACCGTAATTAACATCACTTCTTTACCTCTTTAAAAATCTCTTTCTTCGCAGAAAGGTTTTCGAATAGAAAAAAAGTACAATACAAGTACTCTTATAACACGTATTTTTGTATTTTCGATTCCAGACATCTGTTTTATGGTTGAATTTTCGATTGTTATCACTTACTTCCCACGATTTCCCGTCTCACCTCTGCCAGATATCTCTGTTCCCAGCTGGAAAGCCAGAAGGAGGCCAAATAAGTGCAAGGGTTTGCTTCCAGAGGAGCGAGAAGCAACTCAAGTGTCGAATTCGATTCTGTCAGGTTAAATAGCGTTTAAGCTGTCCATACGTTATCTCTTGTTTCTTTTGTTTGTTTTGATAATTTTGTTCATTTGACTGAGGACTGTGTTTCGTCCACTATAACGCGTCATTCGTACAGCGAACAAGTCCTGTTCGTTTTCTCGAATGACTGTACGTTTCGTCCGTACGTGTTCGGTAGAATAACAGGGAAGTAGAAGATGAAGCTTAATTCGTGATACAACTGCAGAAATGGTGATTTTGAAAATAAACTGAGAGCAGAGTAATTTATAAATAAACAGTTACTATCAACGTGTGCAGACATTGGTTTATAACAAACGTTGATAAATATAGCTGGTGATGCTTTTTTTAGACATTGTGTTTCTTAAGACCGATAGTTCGTACTGTTCATTAAAATTTCTCCACTCACTGAATAATCACAAGAAATCGTTTTCTTATTACGCTATTTAATCTATTTTGGAAGATATGAGTAAAATTAAACAAGAGAAGCCTAAACGAAAGAAGCTTAAACAAACAGGATTATTTTGTTTTCTAAATTTTATTTTCAACTACGTTTCTTTATTATAATTATTTCAAATCTAATTTTTTTAACACTCGTTGTGATTATTTTCAACTATAAAATTCATATTTCTGTAAGTACAAGATTAAAGATATTTTATATATTTTTTACATATCGTAAGCATTATGTGTATTTTTGGATCTTCAAATTTCTCATAAATATATAAAAATCAAAAGTCTAATTATAAACTTTTTGATCATTGTATTAATGTTGAATTCGATTATAAATATTCTGAGTAATATAATTTTATCCAAAACAATTTCACGATAGAATCAATTCTTTCGTCTCCGATGACCCAATAACAGTGTCTGTTTCATTGCTATTATCAAGGCCATAAATCGGAAATGATTCGAAGTGACGGTGTTATCGAAAAAAGAAAAGGATGTAGAAAAGAAGAGGTGTGAGTCACTTGAAGCAGCCTCCGTTGGTTACCGTTAACTCTTAACGTTGATGACGTCGTATCCGTGAACACGTGAGAAAACATTCTTTTCCGCGCTGAACCGCCGCCGCCGCCGTCGTCGTTGGCACGTCGACCTGCCTTTTTTTTCATTTCGTACACGAGCCACGGCGACGGCGACACGACTAATTTGCGCGCCGTTAATTAAATCGATTGCGCGGACCTGAACGAATCAATCAAACCTACGGACCGGCTGGTAAAACCGAATTAGGAAGAATATCGGCTCCGGGCCGAATAAAACTGTTTGTGATTGACAGCGCAATGAAATCATTTGTTTTTAACGTTGATTCGTTGGATGGAGTTGGAACGTTAATTGCTTGCTGTAAATTGGAACGTATATTTTTGGTAGGTTTGCTAGAAGTGGGTTTTGTTCTTCGTTACTGTTTCGTCACGTTTGAATGTTTGCATTGATTGAACTTTGATTGAATACTTGTTAACCCTTTGAGCATATACATAGAATGTCGATATGTATAGTGTGAAAGATTTCACAGACTTTGGGAAACACTATGTAATTTGATAGTTTTATATTTTTTTAATAGAGGAATCGTGTACGTTCGTGTATATTGAATTATTAGAGATTTTCAGAATGATGAAATTTAGAATTATTTGAATATTTTAGAATTATTTTGAATTGTTTCTTTTATTAATTTGTTCGAAGAAAAATTTTATTCAAATTGGATATTTTCTTCCAATACATAGAACATTGTGTTAATTGTGTGGATAGAAATAAAATTACAAAGAGAATAGTATATTATTGCTTGGACTTTGATGTAAAATTTATTGGAACAATTAGCTAAGAAACAATTGTATATTTCAACAGTTACAAGTAATTTAATTCGCCACTCTCATTACGAGCACGCGAAAGAAGAATTTTGGGAAGTCGATATTGTCCTTTTCTTGTTGAATTTTAAGATGGAATTAATTTACCTGGTTAAATTACAAATTGAATTGGTTACTCTGTTCCCAAAATCGTTCTAGCCACGAAATGCAACTAGGTAAAACAATAAGATTCTCCGAAGGAAGTAGTCTTCTTCCGAGATTGAATCTTGGAAACAGTCGACTTTCTTTAAATTAGTTCCGCTCAAAGCAATAAAAAGATATTTCAAATCGGACAGTAATTCTCATTGCACTATTTTAATTAAATTTCCTAACAATAAAATGGAAGAAATTTATTAAACGAGATTTAGTATCAAAAGTCACATAGAGCTTTAATTTTAAAAGTTTTATATTGAGTTTCATCTTCGAGTGTTCTGCTTCCTAAAAATGATTATATAATCTCAGTGATTGTATAATTCTTATCACTTTAACCTAATACTTGATCTTTCTAATACAACAAGATAAGCTTAACGTATTTACAGAGAGCAAATCACATGAATTATATCGCTTAGGTGTACGTTTAACTTGCTTAGTGCAAATATCTGCTTAAAGAGTGGATAAGTAGTTTAAAAGTTGTACTCTAAATCTTTTTAACATCGCTAGAAACAATCTTGTTCAGTTAGCATGTTATAGAGAATATATCCAACTTAAATAAAAATTGTAATAAATCATATAACCAGTTCCTTTTTTCGAATAATTATAAATTTTCGATAATACTTGTGAAAGCAATTTTTCTGCAAAAACAGATAATATTCGTACGTATTAAATTTCATAAAATAATCTTGCAATAATTTCCTATCAACGAATAGCCTAAATTAATATCTGTTGTTCGTTATTTTTCTCTTAAGAGATTTCTCTTAAGAATTCTCCGTGCGGAATTGCAAAAACTCGCAATGGTTCATAAAATCTTTCTCGGAGAGGAAGCCGTCTCGCAGGTTGCATCCGTTGTGCGTGTCATTAGGGGGAAGAATAACGCCTTGTATTGACAATCGTCACGGCGGCTGCAGGCTACTTTGGAGGAGTAAATTGCGTGGGACGTGAGACGCTCGTGGAAGTAATTGAGCGCGTGTCGCTGCGGTTGATGAGCCATTACATGGATCGCCATGAATCAGTCATCCCCTGTAAAAATATTCTCTCTTCGTACTCGCTTCGGCTTCGGGTATTAAACGACGGAGGAGAAAAGAAAATAAGAATTAAAGGGAGAAGCTAAGAGAAAAGAAAGGAAGATTTAAGGGAAGATAAGTGAAAGGAAAAGAAGAAGGGTTAAGGAAAGAAGAGGAAAGAGATAAAATGAATGTAGAGTTCAAAAGGGTAAAGAAAATAAAAAAAAAGGTAAAGAAAAAGGAAGAGAAGAGGAAGAGAAGGAAAAAGGAAAAATGAAGAGAAGAGGAAGAGAAGAGAAAAGGAAAAGGGTTACAAGAGGAAATAAGAGAGAATAAAATAAAGAAAAGGACTAAGATGAGTAGGTAAGAAAAAGATGAAGAGAATGGAAGAGGAAAAGAAGAAGAAAAAAGGAGGAAGGATGTTACTACGGTGACATATTGCGTGTCATGCTGACTGAAGACGAAGGAAACCGAAGGAAATTACAGAATCGTTTCACTTTCGCATGCGGAAACTCGTCTCAACGGCACGGCGCGTCGCGACGTCTATGGTCGAGAATATATTGCCAATGCAATGTTGTTCGATTAACGGTAATGTTCGTCGATGCAACTTACGCTGTTTCATTCTAAGGTCAGGAGATTATATATGCTTTTTAATGACGAACTTCTTTTATCTTTTTTTATCTCTGCACTTCTTGATGTTTGCTGAGGCACGAAACATGTCGGAACTGTTTTGCCTATGTTTAAATGTTATTTAACCTTTTCACTATGGCAACGTTAATTTCAAGACGCTGAGATGGCACGATCTGTTGAGTATACGCATTCAGCCACAGGCACACTGTAAGTTAAATTCATTACTCCGTTGCGTCATGAAATTTATCGTTCATTGTGCATAAATTATTTTCGTCTTTGTGATCAATTAGTGATTGTCGTTGCTCAGTAATTAATAACATACTTTTTTCTCTTAAGTTACAAAGCGAGGATACGTTTGTATATGTTCATAAATAGTTTCTTTCGTACTAATAGATGTTCTTTACTACTTTGTGATATCAGTATTAATTTCTCAAACGTTACTTGAAGATTGATGAAGTCCCATCAGGATGAAAACTCGTTTACTAGAACTATCTTCATTTTCCAGTAGATCGTCTTTTCATGAGATATGATTTCATGACATTGAATACTCTGTCTGGAAAAAATATGTAATTAATTTTCTTGGAATTTGTAGGAAGCATCGTGTTTCAAGATGAAAAAAGTTTCATTTTACTAGTTACTGTAATAAAACTTAAATGAAATATAATACGACTCGTTTGATATCCCTTAATGATATTCTTAGATAAAATTAGGTATAATAATACCTAATTGTGAAGCATCTGATCTTCCCAACCAACAATAAAAAGACTTTAAATATCGAATTATAAACGTAATTCCTCTCTGGAGCATCTCCAAAATCTTTACATATATCAAAACGTACCTCGATAACTTTATCAATTAAACGTACGAAACGCTCGCCTCTGATATTTCATTACACAAAACTTAAAATAAATTATTTTGTATAAAATCCCGCTGGCCATTTACCAAACATCAGCAGAGAAAGAAATATTAGCAACGGGAAACCCCTAATAAATCGTCGGACTATTAATACGCGGGAAACAATTTTTGCGGCGTCTGTTTGGCGAATCTTCCTCATGGATTTATAACGATACCGTGGTGAAAGAGGAAGCGCAAGCTTGCTCCCGCGAGCCGAAAGGGAATTTATAATAATTGCAAGCGCGCGGCAAAAGCTCGAACCGCCCACGCATGCGTGGAATGAACAAGCTGCACGACTCTTGTGTGCACGAGAGAGAACGAGTTGCGTTCGGCAACACGTGCATCGTGCACTTCACCTCGAGAGATGCTGCTGATTAATGTACGTTCGTTAGAAATCTTTCTTCCCCTCTGCCCGACCGATCCTTTCGATTATTCTTTCAGTTTCCTTTCTGCGCAATTTTAAGTCGCGTATTCACCATCGCTTGCGAATATTCTTTTCTCTTCAACGATATTAATTTACACGATGCACATGAACATAAACATGTAAGTAATATAAAGATCGGTTAAAATTCTTCGATATTCTTGGAAATTTGAAGAATATACATTTTTAAATGAGATATAGAAGTGAGTACTCGAGTATCCGGTTGGCTACACAGGAGTCAATATGAAACATGGAGGGGAAAATGTACTGAGCCATATTTCTTCTAAATGTGAGTTTACGCTATTCGTTTCAATAAAATGTATTAACCCTTTGCCACCGGATGTCGTTATCATGCGAACATTTAAAGTTTCTCTCCAAAATTGAATGGCATTATTATATGGTCGCAGTAGATATTGTCTTCGCTACTTGTTAGTACCATTAGCAAAATATGCCAATTAATGGTGAAAAAGTTAATGATACAAAAATTCATTTTTTCGAAATCAGAGTTATGCAATGTAACAAAATCGATTATGACATTAAATATTTAATGCTTTTGATTACTTGATTTGAATTACTCAATTTGTTGAGTATTTGTCCAGTTAGTCGTTAGTCCGGTACAGTGCAGTTTAATAATAGCGTTAAACTTTTTTGTTAAATTTTCTGTTTCTTTTTACTTTCTATCTTGTTCTATTTGTCTATTATTCTTATCGTACTATAAACAGATGCGTTATTATTGTTTATCTAGTATTCGATAAATATTTATCGTGAATGAAAGCAAGGTTTGCAAACATTCTATATTTTCACGTCGATGAATACGCGGCTTTACGTTTCACTATATCGCGCAGGAAGAGGAGGAGAGAAAAGTAGTCGCTGGATGGACGACATCCTGGCCGCGAAGCATGTACCAGTTTAATTAATATCGTGTTTGGATTACGTGCGAATAATTTCTTTATTTCACAAGGTATTATGCGTTTTACAAGAACTCCTCGCGGCCTATTATGCAACGCTATGCATATTCCATGTAAAGCGTACGAAATTTAAGTGATTTACATAATGGAGAATCTCCGTACCTTTTTCGTTTTATGGTTTTACGAAATATTGTTGTGTATTTCTGATTCATAGGGCGGCGTGATAAATAATTGATGTTTGTTTTAACTTTGCAAGTTACTTCGTAAGTGGTTTGACTACAACGTTATGCGCAAGTTTACAAGATTTTACGTGTCTTTAGGCTGTCACGTTTCAGTCATAACTCACTGGAATTATTCAAAACTTCCGGATAGCGGAGTTAGTCTCTTTACCTTGGTGTAATGCAAAGCACGTCCACAGTCTAATTTCAAAAAGTTACTCTACGTTTCGGTATTTCGTTAACATCCTTAGATACAAACGAAAAGGAAATTTTCGTAAAAAGGATTTCTAATGTTTGTATACAAATGTGAAGAGGGCATTCTGGATTTTTTATTAATTCTATAATAATTTTAATATATAAGCAAGGAGAATCCTAATTCAAATATCTTTGAAAGGGATAGTCAATTACTATCCCCTGAAAGTTGTATGGAACATTATACTATGTTTGCATTTATACGTGAAAGAAGAACTTCTTCTTTCATCCTCCTCTTCCTTTTTGAACGATTTGAAAGGAACAAAGAACATGAGTAGTTTCAATAGATGATCTCAGTGTGGAAATTTCTTTTATAGATAATGTGGCTAATTTTACGGGCTTCTTCCAGAGGGTACGTTATACTCTCCCGCAAGTAGCTTTAATTCATCCTACTTTAGATTCCAGTCACAGGTCACAGTTCAGTCGATTACACTGCCTTTGATCACAGCGTCCACTACGGGAAACGTTCTCACGAAACTGGTTCTGTGTGTCTTATATGCTAGTCTCCATTTTGGTCCCTTCTCGAACACGCTGCTCTAGTTAAAACCAATTTACCACGATGAAAGGATTTCTATATCTTTTTATATGTTCTCGTATCCTCATCGATACAACATGATCTCAGAAATATATGTGGCCATATAAGTAATAATCATCATTTAAAAATATTTACTTTTTATCACAGAAATAGGTAAGCTTCGTTATGTGAAGTAAGAAAAAGTTTGCATTCTAAAGTTTCTTTTAAATTTATCGTTGGAAATTGTTAATATTATAGCATCTGTTTGACACGTGACTCGAGACTTGATATGAATAGAAGAATGTTTTAAGAGACGAGTAAGTGTAGGTTGTTACATGCAAAATGACAGTAATAACTTAATAAAAGAGGCGTTATTCATGGCTCGAAAAACATGTTCGCAAGTCGTTGCGCCCATATGTTACTAAAATTCTCAAAAGAGCCTCCCCTGGAAAATTAATATTACATGACACGCGTTATCAAGATACCTGGTGTTATTGTCCTTAATTCACCGTCAGAAGTTTCTGTCAGGTTGTAATTACCTCCAGCTTGGGCACGCGCGCCAGATACTTGATGTTTACAGAACTCAGACATGTGCGCCGCCAAAATTCACCTTATGTTTGTATAGGCTGACATTCCTCAAAACGTTCATAAATTTCGACCTACCGCGATGCCGCCTCGAATCTCATTTTACGACGACGACTCATATTACCTATCAGTAACTGTTAAAATGTTTCTAAAATTATCCTTATTACAATATTTCGTAACGGTAGTTTAAAGGCCTAAATATCTTGATTCTATGAATCAGATTGTGCTAATAAGATATTTATATTGCTATATTTTGAAATAAAGCATGATACGTATCTCGTTTTTAAATTTTGAATATATTAACGTACTAACAATCGCTGACGTAATATTAAGCTCCATGGCTTGTGTATGTATATATTATCGTATAGCAATTATGAATATAATGAGAATATAGCAATTATCAGTATTAATGAGCGATTCGATGATCTTTCAATTTGTATCCGTATTTCAATCGTAAAGTTTTTCGTATATCCATAATATTATTAAGATATCAAAAAAATATTATTATATTCAGCTATTAATGACTCATTAAAATTATCGATATTGTACAATAATTATTAAAGGTATCACACATACTCTTACATTCTAACGAAGTGTTTTTTTTTTATCAGGTTTTACGTTCTATTTTCACAGTATCACATTTTTGCAGTTACACGAAAGTCCCATTAATATACAATATACTTTAATGCAATTGATCAATTAGCGTGTAGCTCCTATCGTAAATACAGTAGTGTGGCAATTCTTTTATAACCACCGTTTTATAAATCTAAAAAATAACGAGTTATCTTATTCCAACGATTTTAATCAAAAACTTCAAACCAACTACACGTCAACCTGACCCAACTATTAACGACATAATGCTCATCGTTCAAGCTACACGCTAAAACAAACAAGCAAATAAACATCTTTAGTCGCTATCAAACTGCGCGCGTTATGGTCCACCTAGCCGTTCCATCATACAGGAGGAATGGAAATATTTGACTTCTGCCCTCGGACAGCGAAAGAGCGAGCACACTTCACGAGATGGAAAGAGATAACGATAGGGGGCAGAATCCTCTGGCTCGCGATATATTCACCGTGTGGGCTCCCTCAAACACGTAACATACGGACGAACAAATACCTGCACGGGAATACAGGTATTGGAACTCACACCAGGTTGTCCGGTCCGGAGGCTGGCTCTCTGATGATGGTGGCTCGGCCGAGCACGCACGTACCTGCGGCTCGCACGTGTTGTGCCAGAGCTTGACTTATGTGTGCAGCAGCTGCAGCGCTGCAGTGTCATTGACATCACACGGCGCACACTAGTTTCCACGAGGCAGAGGCGCGCTCGCTCACTAAGAAGAAACCCACTGGGTCTTGTCCTCCTACCGATCGTACATTACACGCGAGGACGATTATAGCCCCGGCACGCCAACCGGCCGTATGTGATGTTCGCTGTTCGCGCGAGAAGTATCCTCCCTTTCTCTCCCTGACCAGCCTCCGGTTCCCGATAGAACGACGGAGATAGCCAGAGAGAGTCCTGCGTGGCGAATTAAGTTCATTACGGCCCCTGGTGACAAAAATGAGAAATAAGACAGACGGACAGCATCCAGGCAACGTTCTACTCGACTCTCGAACGCCCCATCGTTGATGCATATTTAAACGGATGCGTTTGGTGAAGCGTGTGTTCACCAGGCGAATCCGTCGTGTCCGTTCTTCTCCTCTTAGGTAGACTAATCTCTCGATAGAGAATGTCTATGGATCGATTGGTTGACCAAACGGTGGAAGCGGTTGAACCTGCAGCTACCGATAATTCGACGCGTCGTCGCGTCCCTCAAGAAGGTGCAGTTAACTCGGTGTGGCGGCGCGAGCAATTTTCGAGCAACGAAAATTGGAGTTCGCCAGACGATAAAGCGAGCGCGTGCTCGCTATGGCGCGGACGCACGTGCTCGTTCAACGTAATGGGGGAGGAAGGTTGTCGTGGTGTGTGCTTGTAAAATGCACAGAGGGTTGATAGAGGAAAATGGTTTTCATGAAAGGAAATGTAATATGTACTTCGAATGTTTCATAAAAGCTTGAGAACTATTATTAAGTAGGATCGTATGTTACGATAAGCTGTAGATAGGTAGCTGTTTAGTAGTAAATAGGTATTTTGTACTTACACCGGCACTCATAAAAACGTATGAATTTATGTATCCGAAGAAACGTTGGTGCTCCGAGAAGGGCGCGAAAGCGCGTAACCGATTTTAAAAGAATTCCATGCACTTCGATCTACGGTACCAGCGCAGGTCGAGAGCTAGAGGATTTACAGGCGGTAATTTTTCAAGTCGTTCCACCGCGTTACTCTCGCGGTTGCATTCTCTCGCACTTGCTTGAAATTTAGTTGCGTCTAGTCAGTTCTTACGCCTCTCGGCTGTCTCCCTTAGCCTCTTTCAGAGTATCTCCTCACTTTGTTTCCTCTTATGTTGCTTGCTTTTTTTCATTCGCTCCTCCTCTTTATACCTATTCTCCTGGTTCGTTTCTCTCTTTCTTCCACGTCCGCGAACCACCTCATCATCCGCCTCTTTCTTTCTTCCCGCTCCTTTATCTTTCTCTCTTTACCTTTCTCTTTGCTTGTCCAGCTAGTCGTTTCCATCCTCCTTTCCTTTCCGTTCCTCTTTCCCCTGGCTGGCTCTTTCTTCACGCTAACCATCCTCGTCTATCGCTGTTGCACTCTGCACGCTCCCCGTTCTTTTCCAGCCTCTGTTCCTCTTATTCTTATTCTTACATGGACCCTCATCTTTTTCCTTCGTTCGTCGTCCCTCTCCTAACCTTGCTCCTGTTTTATCCTCTACCCGTGCACGCGGCCCCGTGTTCTTTGCTCTCTACTTCTCGCCATCCCAGCATCTCTTCTATCCTCTTCCCAAGTCTATTCCCATTCGCCAACGGCTGCACGGCGGCAGCACTGCCGGAACTGGTCCATCGAGGAAAGATTCTTTGAAGAGGCAGCCAACACCAGCAACAGCGATGCCAGTGGCTGGCTGCCGCTGTTACTGGCGTCGTAGTCGGCCCGCAACTCGGCTTTAATCTCGTCGGGTATACTCTGGATTCCACTCGGCTCTCTCTAATAGCCTCTGGTCTCCAGGACCAGGGTCTTTGACTTTGCGAACTTTCGGACTTAAATATATGACGTTGCGAAAGAACTTTGCGCTGCACGGTGGATGTTTCTCTTGTTTCCTCGTTATAACGCTTAAGGTTGTAGGATATGCGAGAGATTAACTCTGGATTATGAAAATCCTGCATAAAAGATTGCGCTTTGAATTTAGTCCGATATCAGCGAACGTTTATGTAATTGCTTGCGAGTTGTACTTGTAGTATTTCATATCATAAACGACCAATCGAGATTAGAAATTTCGATGCACAAAATGCATATTAAGCGCGAAGCGTAATTAACGGAGATATTACGAGGTTTGAGTTAGATTTTGAAACTAATGTGTTATGGTACGTGAGAGATTGCGGAGTATGAACCTCTTGGATTATGGAAACCATATTTTCAGTCACTAGTGTAGTTATTCGGAGATCGTGTATTATACTATGAACGGTAACGATACAAGAAACAACGACACAAACAACGATACAATAAGACTATACAACAGCGATTAATCGTTTAAAATGTATTAACACAAGCCAGATATTTACAGAGTTTGATAGACGAGACGTTATGAGATCAAAGAGAAGTAACAAGTTATATCAAAATACTTAATTAGAGTAAAATATGTTATGTAATTGCTTCTGCGTTTCTTATGTGAACAGTGTAGCAAACAATCTTTTTTCTATGAAAGTCTTACTTGTACCAATTATAGGCAGTCATTGGTGGTTAATGGAACATGGAACATCAGTTAATAACTGTTACGTTTAACGACCTATCGCTACAGACTTCCATGCATAACTGAATTGTTTCTGAGAGACATGAAACATCTCGGTGAAAGTGTGAATTGTTAACGAAGGGAATGGCAACCGTCTGCGATTTCTCATCAAGCCTTTCGACCGTCGGGTTAATCGAAGGTTAAGCCTCGTAATCGACTTAATTAGATACAATTATGCGGCGGGGTGAAAACGACCGAGGCGCATAAACATGCGTTACGTTGCCTTCGTGTCGTCGACGGTTTATAGACCTTATACAGCCGTGACGAGTATGCTATATGGTTATTCATTTGAAAATTATAGAACCGGTTCTTGGGGCTTTTCTCTTGGTCGTTGAAGATTTTGTCGAATCTTCGATGAACACGGTGCATTGTCAGGTGGGCCAATGGCATTGTGTCTTTGTCGAAGGAAAGGCCATTCGCACTGAACCGAATGATCCGAGAGAAAAAGGTCGTTGTTGGCAACATCTACCTACACGCGAGAACCGATTTTAGAATAACGTTCCGATTATGAGTAGCCAAGCAGGCCACTGTGCTATTCCTAAGTGACAGGAATTTTGGCGGGATATAGTAACATTATTAATACCGTTTTTGTTCTATTTTGAACGTGTCAGTGAAGGATGTAATAGGTAAAAATGATGAATTGAAACGTCGAACGGTGATCACTGTCTGATGGAAAGATACATCGGATAGTATGTGTATTCTAGATGTCTTAGAATGAATGATATAAAGTTGAGGGATGGCGTATCTCTAACATATTGTTACAAATTCTATAACGTCTGTTAACGGATCACTGTATATCTATACTTATATAGCTTCATAACTTGGTGATATTGGATCTGTAAACCAAATTGTTTTTTTGTAAACTTTGTATTCGATCATACTTCATATGGCGTAAAGTAGGATTATTTGAGTAACATTTTAAGGTTTAATCTTAGTCCTGTACATAACATAATTAACATTTTGTACACATACAATTATATATAATTATATAATTGGACATTTCATTGCTACTGTCTTTTTGGTCGGTGCAATAGAGCCATTCGTAGTAATGATCTTTTAATTCCAATGGTCAGTGTATTATCATTAAGCTCTTAATATAAACCAAAATATACCCGATTGTCCATTTTCTATAGTTAATGTAGATTTACCGTGGGTTACTGTGCAAGTCTCATAATTGCCATTTGTGACTGGTCACGATGTCATAACTGATCACCAACAGTGATTTATCTGAAAATTCATGGAAAACATATTCGAAATTCGTACGTCAACTGCAACGATTCTCTCAATAACGAGAAGCCAGATAACTGTGTGACAGAGTGCTGGATGTAATGACGGTGAGAAAACACTGTCTCGGTATTACCCACTTCGACAATTTTGTCTCGTTCCCAGTAATTACACGTACGACCAAGAGTACAAAAGTATTATTACATTATAATTTACATTACATATCACTGCACTTTTACATGAAATATTATTTTATTCTTCAAACCAATTTTCTCTTAGACACTCCATGTCTGTTTATTCTGGGCAACTAGGTATTGCAATTTATATTTATTACAGTATTATTACAATCCAATTTTTATAATTCGTATAAAGTGTAGTGTATGAAATATAGAATAAAAAAAGATTGAAAAGATTGAAGCAAAAAATTTGATATTGTCGTGAGCACATTTTTTCAAAGACACATTGTACAACAATTATGTTGCACGTTTCTAAAGCTTTCCCCTAGTAACTCACCCACCATTCTGTGTTCCTATTGTCCCATTTTTTGTGTTTTTTGAACAAAAACTAATGTCCCGATCGTTCGTTCTACATCACGAGTTCCCAGAGATATTTTTCACGATGCTTTAAGACGGTTCACCGATCGCGATTTTTCTTCAGGTTCGCTAGGCGGAATACGGTTTTGCTCTGACGGAAATAACTTTCCACGCTAACTAAGCCCGCATACGAAATTCTTGCCTAAATCCGCCGCGGGGTAACACGTCCCTTTCACATTTTTTTCCCTTCTCTTTTCTTCCCATCCTTTTTCCTTCTCTTTTTCATTATTCCAGTCGTGTTACTTCCAAGCAAAGGATTACGTTTCCAGCGAGTTTATGCAACCCTCTTCCCGTTGTCTCTTCAACGTTCCAATGAGTGTTAAATGGGAAGTTATGAATGAAGATTGGCAGGAAAAATAGCAAACCTCGCTTTCAGTGAGTTCGAATAGGATGCAAATGAGCGACAAAACATAATTAATAGACCGATGATGTCTATAGGAATTCATATTTCTACGAACGCAACGAACTGGAATGCCCCAAGCCGGGATTTAGTTAATATTCTAAATTTTTAAAATGTCATTCATCTTTAGAGATTTCATATATGTGTATTCTGCGTATTCTTGTACCTTCAAATTTCTCATAAATGCATAAAAATCAGCAATCTGATAATTAGAAATCTCGTGTACTCGTATTCACGCATCGACACTATCCCTTTTTATAAAATCTCGACCTCTTCGTCGAAATTAATTTTTCCCGTTTCGAATAATAATTTGCTTACATTAATTTGCCCTTCCAATAAATAATCTCTTCTCCCACAAGGCGAACGATCTGTAATAAATGCTAAAACATTTTTTTCCGCATTTACAGGCAGTTCACTTTTTTTTTCTCTATCACGTTGTCATCTTGACAACTTATTATAGACCCTGCGGCTTCAATTCCATCTCCATCCTCACGGTGTGTCAACACGGGGGAAGGCCATGGAAAATGTATACAAGAATAGCGGCGGTCAAATTTCGGAAGCAGGTGGTTAAAACGTTTTCAACGGGTAAGGGAATCTGGCTTCTCTACCTTCAAGCTCGTTCACTCAGCCAGGAGCAGTCAACACAAAGGCTTCTGGCCGGATTTGCCGAGGTTTTCTCCGTCAGGCCGCTTTCTTTAGGCTTGTTTCACACCAATCGACCAGTTTGCTTGCATCTTTTTTCGTTTCCTTTTCTTTTTTCTTTTTTTCACATATCTCTTTTATCTTCGTTAAGTATTTCGTGTTAGTAACGCCTATTGGAGATTACGACTTGCTCGAATTGTTTAAAAAAGGCTTACATACCTTGACATATAGAAACACTATATGGCTACGTATTATCAGGGGAACGTTGTAACGTTGTAAATAACCGGCACGTTGTTTTCTACGTGGAAGTTGCAACCCATATACCCGTTGTACCGTGAATAATGCGACATAATGATAGAAAGTGAAAATGATATAATAATAATCCGTTAGTGTAATTAATGTAACATAATGGAATCTTTCTTGGTTTGCAAAAATTTTCGCCTAAATAAGTTTTCTATCTTATATTTCAGAAGCTATATTTTAAAGAATTTCAACTAACATTCTATAACTATACGTATATGTATATGTATAACTATGCAGCAATATCTATTTGTTGTATCGATTTCTTTTACCTGCCATGCTCTTATACTCAATATTAGTCAGGATTCTGTAACATATAAGAAATCTATGCACACGTTTTGTATAAACTAATTAATGGATCAGGGTCGGTAATAATTACTATTTCCGAAACCTAATTCTAAACCAAATAGATGCGAAAAGTCATGTATCTTAAAAAGTTACGATTACTCACGCGCTCCATTTCGTATTTGTTGCCTTTTGTTTTCATGAAAATTAGAGAGAAAATATATTACTGAAAAGTCAGAGGAGACTTTTCAGTCATCTAGTCTTTTCATCGCGTGAAAAAGCTTGAAGAACGATGAAACGATGGATCATTTAAGTGAATGGAGGCTATATAAGACTAAAAGATAAGGAAAAAGATTTGAAAGACTGACAGTCGTTTTTTATGGGTTGACCTATATGGTGTTTAAAATATCGAAAAATTCTTCTACTCCTTGATTATCCTAATTTAACGATTCCTTCGGCTCATTAAAAAATAACATGTTCTTAAACTATTCCTTAAAAATGTCGACGTTCCTTTCTTTTCGTTTCTGTTCGTTTGAATAATTACCTCGATGAATACCAAGAAATCGAGAAGGCAATTTCATGTGATCGATTGAACCTTGCCTGTGATCGATTTTATCGCGTTCTGGAGGAGAATTCATAGAATTTTCAGAGCTAATCCGAGTCTAATGAACTTTCGTTCGTCCCCAGGTATAATCGAAATTGCTGAGGAGAAACTAATAATGTTACCGGTCACACATAAATATCTGGACAATTTCTTATGTGTATAATTTAATAGAAAATTACTAATTAGAAGCGTTTATTACGTTTCCTATGAAGATATTAGTCTATAAATCTAAAGTTCGAAATTTTTCTATAAATTTAAAAAACCTCTTTTAATCTGACTTCTTATCCAGAAATCAAAGAGTTTAAATAACAAAATACTCTTCGTAAAAATAACTATTAAACTTTGGAAGAATACAGAATAAAATTATTAGAATTCGATTTATCTACATGTTTCTGATTAAAATGCATCTTATCAAAAATAATCAAGCGTCCAAATATTTTCGTGCTGTAGTGCATGAACCTTTCGGATTATTAGTGTAACCCATTGTCGGCTGGCCGCTTCCCAATGGTAGCGTGAGCGTGATCTATAACTGTGGACAGTGGTTGGAAACACGAAGGATGAACTGTCTGAGGCCAAAGGAAAGGCTATACTATACCGTTCACGAAGGTCAACTCCTGTTAGAGCTGAGGCAACCGCCGGCGTTACCTGTGTGTCTGCGGTTACACACAATGCAGATACTGGCGTACTAAACGCGTCCCAAGAGATCGATTCTACGTAATGTCGTAGAAATTTATTTTATGGTCTCTGATGCGATGTTGGAGCCTGAATTTTCTCTGAAGTTTCTCTCACGTTTTTGGTAGTATAGCAATTTTCCTGATATGACGAATTCTTTCATTAAAGCGTGAAGCTGCGGCATCGATTGATGCCAATAGCAGCCACGATTGCATATCGCAATTCTTTTTAGTAGAGAATTAAAATCATCATGGAACAGTTTCTGTGGCTCTGAGTGACGTATTATTTTCTTTTACTTGTCTAAGTTTTTGGATACACGCTTATCCATAATCGACCAATTTATAATCAGATTCGGACGGTGGTCTATGCCGCGTAGAATGCAAAGCGTTTATTAAATATTAACTGTTTTACTTGTCTGGATTTTCGAATACACAGATGATCGTAATTGATCAATTTATAGTCATATCGTGTCTCGTAGAATCTATAGCGTAAATCGTTATATCTGTTATTATATTTATATAGAGGGGATATAAAGCTAATACGCGTTGTATACTTTAAGGGAGAATTCAATATCGGAGAAACTATGCTCTTGAGATCGTAAAAACTTGTGTGTGATGTTATTATATCATTCATAAAATTCAAGTACATAATTCGTCAAGGGGTACGATATAATCGATCCTGGGACGTCTACGTGGTGAAATGCAAGGTGATCGACACGCTTGTTTTGTAAGACGTGTTTTCTAATATAGAATTTTGTAATACCAAGCGCAGATTATAGTAGGGCTTTTAAAATATGCATGAACTTTTTATACCATAGTGATCATTTAAAGTTCCACTCTAAACTCTTCAGAAAAAAACTCTCTTCTATAAAAAAAATGTAACGAGTGCATACTAAACAAATCGTACGATATATTACGAAAGGTTTCATGTAAGATTTCAGTGAAACCGGTTGAACATTTCTTACATCACGTTTTTCGTTACCGTTTCCAAAAATACTCTTCCAAGAAAACTCACATCCTTTCTTTTTTAATTTTATCCATGGTCCATATACGTACATATATGACAAATTAGACTCTTAAGACGTTATAATCCTATAATTTGAAGGAATTTTAACGTAATAACTTGGTAAGAAATTCCAGAAGAGATATGTACGTTCGAATAAAAACATTTTTGGAAAATTGATAGTTTGTACTCTATCTAAGTGTGTACAGATCGTTAATGGTACGCGATATACTCAAAATACGACAATATCGTTGTCTCATTCGCGGTAGTTTCATGCTCCACGGTGTGAATAATATGACCAGCTTACCGCGAATAGTGACTGCTTTTTAAACAGCAAATCTGGATCGAATGGCGAAGTATTGCGCGCAACACCATGGTCAGAATGATGATCGATGACCGGTGGCCTGTAATTTCGAAATGAAATCAAATTACCAGTGACTTAACGATGTTGCCACGACGAAGACGCGTCAAGAGGTGTCCGGGCTGCCGGTATATTTATTCCATCGAACCAGTTTGCGCCGGGACATCGTAACTCGAGCTCGTTTTCGTGCCGCGCTTACGTTTTGTCACGTAATCGTTATTGATTAATGAAAATTACAAGCGAGCCCGCGGCGAATCTCGAAACGCGTATCAGGCTTAGATCAAATGGCAGCGAAATCTAATTGCCCTAACCATATTTAAATATTACTGCGGCTCAGAAACTGTGAATATCACGTATTTGCAGGATATCTTATTTTTGTTACAATTTAACAGATATTAACCGCTGCTCAATTATAACAAACTTGAAAATAACTTCATAAAGTTCTTATTTGAACTTTAAATCTGCTATCATCAATTTTTATATTATACTTAATCGAAACCATTGTTATATATAGAAAGGGAAGAAGCTCATGAGATTATTCTATACAAAAATTCAAATGATGATAAATAATATTTGAGTGGATTATGTAAGTAGAATCACGTCGTAGGTCGGTGGAAGAAAAGCCATTGATACCTTTCACCAGTCATTGACACATTCGCATCAGATGTCGCGCGTTAGTCGAATGTGCGTCGAGCACGCGATCCCATCAAGAAAGCATACTTAATTAATAGGCAAGTCGTGGTGAAGATACTTCACGTGAATCCAATTCTCAAATGATATTGACTAATTTAAATTTCAAATTTTACCAAATTTAAAATAGAACGTGTTTTAAATACTTTTAATTAAAATTTTAAAGAATCAGAGGAATTGGCAAAATAGAACGAAAACATAACAAGGTCCGCTCTTCTGATAACTATACGGTTGATGCGGCATTAAAAGAGATATATTTTTGATCCGCTTCATTACTTTTCGCAACCATATACGATCGATGTTCTTGACAGTGTATAATTTAATATTTAATTTAGTTGAAGTGCCATGTTCCATCTCGATCCCTCTTCCTTAATGGCCCTTATAAGGTCGTGAAGTACTTATTCCATCGTGGATCAGTCGCGTGTTTCAACCTGTCCCAACGAGACGTAAGAAGCGAAACAAGTTCTAAAATGGGACTGCTCGCGAAGTCGAGTTTTGTGTGGAGCCGGGAATTCAAAAAAGGGTGGCTATGTTTAGCACCCTATATTTTCTCCGCTTAGCTACTGTTGACGGCTATTCTGTTTTTGTGAAAATGAAAGTGAAGTTGGTGGTACGACGTTTTCACAGAAACTAACATTAGAATTACCAAATGCGGATATGTGTCTAAATATGTATATCGTGTACGAATGATCGAAATTAGGGAGATAAATGGACATAAATTGTTGAAACTAAACTTGGTCACAAACACGATACACGTTTGTCGTATGGAAACCGTAGTCTAGGTAAAGCGTTAAAGAAAAGATTTTTAGGTTGTCAAAGGTACAAATTGAAGATTTGTTACACTTAGATATTTGACTTTGGTAACTGTATCGTTGAACAGTATGCTTTTTACGTTGACAACGTAAAATGAAATTAATTCGCTTCGAGTAGGATGAAATCTAGGATCGTGAAAATTGAACGACGGGCACCAGGATGATAAATAGTCACGCAGAGAACGTGGGCGACGGTACAAGCGATGATCAACGATCGTCGTAGCGATTCAGCGCGGTTAGAAAAGAAAGTATATCTAACCTTAATGACGGCTGTTTAAAAATATCGTTGGAAAGCCGTTGACACCGTGACTGGGTATGACGAATCCGTGAATGTTGGAAACGGTAACCTTGAATTCTGATAAAGTACGAAACCGAGTTCGTCGCTCCCACGAATTTAACTCCAGCTTAGGGCGAGAGGTAATTTCTTTTTTTTTTTTTTTCATTGCGGAGCACAGTGTTCCAGAATTAAAATTACAAACGAGAATCGTAAAAAGAATATTTTCCATCCAACAAACATATGTCCTATTCGTTTTATTTCTTACTAACGAAGCTTTAAAAATGGAAATCTTGAACGTCTGTTATCGAACAATCTGTCATACGTCAATTATTTCCATGAGATTTCAATCGTATTTTTAGTAAAAGAGTATCTGCGTTAAAGTAGTCGGTCGTGTATTTACGTTACAATTTTCATGTCTGTTAACAAAACTGCTGCGCTATTCTGATATCTGTACGATCCCATATCTATCAACAAAATAGCAAACAACCCTTCCTTAGCTTTTATACAGAGAGCGAAGTAAAATACTAATAAAAGATGTATCGTTCGAATATAATATATATATATATACATACACACATAGCAAAATAGTTATGAGCACAATTTTGGTATCATCGTTTGATTATTCGCACTCAAGTATCATCATCAGCAACAGTAAACTTCTTAAAGACGATGCCACAGTGACACGAGGATACACAAGCCGACCAATAGTCCTAGTGAGTCAATCAGTCAGTCAGTCGGTTAGAATGGTTAGATCATTGGTATGCGCCCGTTTGAGGCTCGTTCAGCATTCACTGCGCGTAATTCACGGCGCCGAGAGACGCGCGATCACTTAATGCTCAAGTATGTTAATGGAGTGCGTTTCGAGTTCACCTACGCTGTTGGCAGATTAGAGATGAATTGCTGTAATATGCTCTATTATGGTACACGTACGTTTTCTATGGTCGCCAGACACACTGCTATGGCATTTCAAGCTGACACAATTTCTAACACGATAATCGTTCCTCATCTTGTATTTACTTTAACGCGTAATTACGGTTTCCGGTCGCGATCTTGGCATTCCTCACGACGGAACTGTTACATATTTCGACGCGGAAATGCTACTCGCGGAAGGGAAATTAGATTTTCCTGCGGCTCTTAGGCTATCATTTTTCCACTCTATTTAGTGCATTAACTACCAATCGCGTGATAGACAGTTTTCTTTCTTCTTTTCTTTGCGATGACATCGTGGCATATTGAAATTTGTATCTCGTTTAATTATTAGGTTAGATCTTTGATTTGTATGTATTTTGTAAAGTGATTTCGCTGGTCTGGAAATCCAACTGTCTTGTGGTTAGTTTGTACCATGCGAATGATGTTACATTTTGATGTATTTCAATAGAGTAATATTGATGTAGGTTATGGTTCGTGTGTTTTATTCTACGAAAGAGGAAATAGAGGAAATGTATATATTCATTTGAAAATGTATGTATCAAATAATATATAGATATATCCAATATTTGGAATTTCTCTACTTTTTGATATTTTATATAGTCGTAGAATACTCTTGGATCACAGTAGTTGTTTATGAATTATACAAGTTGTTCATTGGTATTATTATTTCGACATAAAATTCAGTTTCATCGAGACATACTTAATATGCATTATTTTATGCAGCCTGATGCATCTATGAAGGATTTTTTGTATTATTATACACCGTTTTATGAATACACGTTGCAATTCATTTGATGGGATAATCAACTATAATATATCCAAATTACAAAATAATTAAATTTAATCTTCTAATTTTTCTAATTCCTCCACAAAACTATAAAACCACCTTTACCAGAGATGTCATAAAATTTTATTTAACATTCTTGACAATCTTCCTCCGAGTGATTAAACTCGGCTATGGCTATATAATTATATATTTAAAGCAACTTCCGACTGTCAAGAAGCAAGAGGTACTAATAGAAGTTAAAACACAGCCAGTTGCGGAAAAAATGCTATCAAATGATAAACAGGATATCGTACCGCTATAATAATAATCCGACAACTATAAATCCAAGATAATTCAAAGTACATTGGCTAACAACTCTTGATCCGTGTTTATCTGCGTTTGTTTTCATCTGCTTGCGTTTCGCAAGGTGCACCTATTAATAGGTGATCAGCGTATAGTTTAGACGTTGTCTAAACGGGATCATCGACCGAGTTCCCTTCTAACGAATCATGTCAACAGAAAAAGATTTCATTTGTATAATACTTGGATCGTGACTCGCGAAAATACTTAAACGCTCGAAACAATTTTTTGCTCATATATTATTATGTATATTATACGAGATATTTTCAAATTTCACTAATATCGTAATGAAACTGGACCATTATATTTTATGATGAACTAATTAGATTGGTACATATAAAATTTGAAAAAAATCTGGGAATGTGCATGGATACTATAAAATGTTTAATGCAAGTACATATCTCGTAGAAATCACAAGTTTATATAGTTAATAGTTAATCATCGACTGTATTAGCAAGCCTCTATATTCAGTGTGAGATCATTTTTGCTACCTATTAGATGTTTATGATGGCTATTCATGCGGTAATTTCTTACTGAAATGTATCGTAACTTTTATATACGTTTATAGATTGGTTTCAAGTTATACCAACCTGATCGTGATAATCGTGTTTCACTAAGGTGTTAATAAAATCTCAAAATATTTTATACGATATACACATAATAGTTCTTTATGGTAAGTGTCCAAATACTCTCGTGAACCACCGTACGTTTAAATTGGCGCGGTTCGATTCTAATTCGGAGCGGATGACGTTATTTGCAGGTAGTACATTTTGCAACTGCGTCTTTATATAAAATTGACCGTAAAACCGCGTTCACTTGCATAACCTGTATATACAAAATTACGTAATCGAATTTATCAGTAGGACAGTTTATCCAAATCGAAATTCGGGTTAAGTAATCTCGCGGCTGGTTTCACAACTGTACGAACGCCTGCTCCTGTTGAGAACTGCATGAAAACGAAGTATCGACGTGTCCTCGTGGCGTGTAACTTCTCTATAAATTTTCCTTTCGCAAGTGCATACACAGGGAGAGCAACAGGTACAGGGTTAGCATGCGATATCGCTCGTAATTATTCGAACGCTCGGTTGATGCCTCGTATACGCACGACTGTTTTTTTTTTTACTGTTTAGTATCAGGGAATCGTAAAACGCTCATCCTCCAGCATGATAAATATACTTAGTGGTAATAATTTCATCGAAATGGCACGGTGCTAAAATGGAGAAGTTATCTTTATCATTCGAGAGAAATCTTGTTTCCATACATGTGGGCACATGGATGCAATGTTTATATACGCGTAGTTGGGTTTTGCTGGAAAGCAGAAGGTGCTGTACTAGTGACGGTAAAATCTAGATGAGTATATATAGGGTGAACCAATAATTTTGCTTCTTCATTGACTTAATTATTTCATGCTTTTAAAATACGAGTCAAATTTACTTACAAAAATTAAACTTTACCAATTCGATGATTCCAAGTTTACCTCCTTACGAAAAATACAATATCCCCAGTATGTTTCGCGATACGGAAATCATTGTCTTGTTCTTTTATTTAACGTCGAGTGACCTTGTAATTATGGATCGTTAAAATTATGTAAATATCTGCTACTAAAAATAAAAGAGGTATAATATATCATTGGAGAAACCATTAGTTCATATCTGTAAAAATAACGGATATAATCAAGGTCAAGAATGAAAGTTCCATCTGTTCACTCGACTCATGAAGTCAAAACCGAATTAAAAATTCACTGTTTATTGTATTGGGATATTTGCCAATGATACTGTATACTCTCGAAGTTATATTTCGTTATGAATTCCTTTCTTATGAATGCTACACTGTTATCCGATTAAACGAATGAAATCGGTGCAGTCGCGGTATAGCGATTCGCAATATGGTATCTTATTGTAGCGATGAATATTATTAAACAGTCTTTAGGTTTATGGCCGCAATTACATGGTACGAGACGCATCCTCCGGCGGGGCCACTCTTGGCACAACTGGTGCCCCGAGCTCGACAACCTGGATCCTCTCGATAAAAAACAGATACCGTTCTATAAATCATTCATTGACTGTATATTAGACCGCTGGGCGGCGTTGAATCATTGGCAGTCTCATACATAAGTATGAACACGTTTTTATTTTTTTCCCTTCCAATCGCCAATTTTTTAACAATTTAGATCTTTATCAAATTTTTTTTTAACGAACATCGTGATTTATCTTTTACTCGCCAACGATGCTCTTATCCTTATTAAAATTTTGATTGTTAGTTTTTTGTTAGTTTCGCGAAGATGATGGTCGATTTGCTTCAGATTGTTTCGGATACTATAGAGTAAAAATCGTAACTTTCTTCGTATCTAATTGCTTGGAAGTTTCGAAAATCTCTAATTAGTAAAGTGTTTTTTTCGCTGTAAAATCAGTATAACGAGCAAAAGTAGATAATATCAAAGTTTTTAATCGGTTCTTTCACTTTTTCATCGACTAATTAGAGGTTCAGCGTTGATGCGGAATCGTTGATTGAAATTTTGCAACACGATCGAAACTATCTTTCTTCGAGTGAAAACAGTTCAACTTGAAATCTACAACTGGTTTATTAGTTACATTAGTCGATCAGTTTTCCTGCAATTTTGAGTCCTCTTTACACAAACTTGCGATCTCTTCTGCTTGATAAACTTTAGAAACGCGATTTCTCTACTTTCTTTGATTAAAAGCAGCATACTATTTTAGAAAATTGTTTAAACGTTGGAACAAATGGCGGTGGCTGTCTAGATAGAATTTCATCCTCGAGGTCACTTAGTTTTCATAACGTGGAATTAACTTGCTACTGAGCGTTGTTGCGACCAAGAATAATGCACTTTCTGACGATTAATTCTAGAAAGACTAACATTTGTTCCAATCTTAAATTATCTCTTAACAAAAAGCAAACATCGAAGAATTAAACGTCCGCTCTAATAGCAAATTCGAAAGATGTTCACTTAAGAAATTCCTATAAAATAAAGTCGATCGATTCGTTCACCGAGCGTCTCGTAACTCGTACACTCGCGTGCTTTTCAAACTTAAATCACCTCGCAACAAAAAGAAGACACTGGAAAAATCGAACCTTTTGCATTCTAATACCAAAGACGAAGAAATGTTTGATTAAGAAATTTCTCTACAATAAAGTCGCCTTCCAAGCGTCTCGTAACTCGTACACTCGCGTGCTTTTTAAACTTAAATCACCTCGCAACAAAAAGAAGACACTGGAAAAATCAAACCTTTTGCATTCTAATGCCAAAGACGAAGAAATGTTTGATTAAGAAATTTCTCTAAAATAAAGTCGTCTTCCGAGCGACTCGTAACTCGTCCATAGACGCGAAAGAGTTAAGAAACGGAAGTCGAGGTGCAATTTAACGTGTCGAGAGTGAAACGCTGGCAAACAGGATCCTCACGCACGCCGGCGAACGTGTCCATTTGCGAGCGGATATTTCCTCCAATTTGCAACCCGTATTATTATCTGGTTGCATCGCGTTTCGTATCTCACCGAGCGTAGAATCATTCCGAAATCCCGTCCACGCGATCCATAAAGTATCCGCCACGGGAAATCTCGCGTCCATCGCCGCTCAAATTTGCAATCACGCTACACGTGGCCGTGCCACGGACGTTCAAGAGATAGTCCGCAATTACGTCGCCAGTATACAACGCTGGTTAGCTGCGGGGTTAATTGTGCGATCGAGATAAATATCGCGATCTTATCGCGAAACGATTAAGCCCCAAAGAGACCTTAAGCTTTTTCCTCTGATACGCGATCTCTCGTTGGCAATGGCTAGTTGTACGTTCTTTCTTCTCTTTCTTCGACGCGTACGTGTACATATTCCCCTTATCCCTGTTGTTTCTTCTTTGATCTACAAGATGTTTCAAAAATTTGGTGTCAAACTTCGTGAGCGCGTGGTAAACGAAAACAAGAAGAAAAGGATCTTAACGCACGTGGATTCAAAGGTGATTCATTTTGGAGTTACAAAATGTTCTCACGATCGAATGTTACAGGCGAGAAATATGCGATAACATCGTGATTATATCTCCTGTCTTTTGTAGAGGCCAATTAGGTACAACATATTGTCAGTGGATTCTACATCAGAATTATCTTGCCGTACGATTTTGAGATTAAATATGTGCTTTTCTCCACCTTTTGAACATTTCAAAAACACGAATAATATATTTACACAAACTAATATTCATCGAGTCGTCAAGAAGTTTCGCGTCCTCGAATCTGTCAGGTTATTCCCCTTTTCAACTATATCGTATCAAACTTCCTACTATCATTATCGATATATCGTATCGCTTGTTTTTAACCAACGAGTGACATAAATATCAGAAAATTAACGAACTTGTGTCTTTCCTGCGTGATTCTCGATTATGATCATATAACAGCATAAGAAACCTGATCGCGTGTGCATTTACTTATCGAGTAAATCGTTAGCTCAAGCGCAGTAAACTCAATACACGCTGATACGACGTATTATACCAATGTCATTCAGTTTATATTTGCACCTACGATTAGTAATAGCTTTTCGCTTATTTTATCGAGCGCTACATGCTCGCATAATTTGACGCCAACTTTCTGAAACACCCTGTATTCGGGCCCTGCTTTTCGCCGTGGATCTCTTTCTTCGGAAGATCGTTTAAGAATTCCCGGCGCGTGCGCGTGCAGTCACGTGAGTTCCTTCGACACAATGAATACACCATCGGAGTTCGGAGCGCTCGTATTTTCAGCCTCAGCAACAAGGCGTCACGAGGAGGAACGAACGAGAGAAATACGAATGTGAGATGGAAAAGGAAGGGCAAGAGGGACGATAGGGTGAAAAATAGAGTTACACCGAGAAGACGGGTCAGAGAAACAAAATGTGGAGAAAAATAAGCATCCAATGTGTGCTGTATGTTGAGGTTGGACCAGGGGGAAGATGAGAAATGCACGGTAGAACGAGGACGGAAAAAACGAGACGAACGGTGTGTGAAAGACGGAGAACACGCGTATATTGAAAGAAGAAGCAAGAAGAAAGGGAGAAGATGATCGTTGAGTGGGGGAAAGGGCGCGCAAAGGATATAGCCGAATGCATCTGACTAATCAGGGGCTAACGGCCGCGACGAGCAAATGGAAAAGCGGCCGTGTGTCGTCCACCCTAACGAAACGCGACAGTGATGTACAGGCCGGAAAATTAAAAGAAGCGCGCCGCGAAGCGGTATAGTTCAAACTTGTTTTAGACGCGTTCCACTCGCGTCCTCTGCGCGCCGCGAGGAATGTAGATGCGCTTTTACGAAATTTCGTTATTTATAGCCCGGCGGCGTACTTACTTGGTCATCGGCTTTCCTTGTCGGTTCACAATGCAGCTGCTCTCAGAGTATAATGACACCGTGACTGCTCGAGTTTATACGCATGATTCGGTAGTTTTCAATGGATACGTACCACTGCGTGGTTTTCAAACTGTTCTTTCGAAACATAATGGAAACCTTTTTCTAAACGCGATGGATGTTTTTAAGGATTTCGTTTATAATCGTAGGAATGTATTAATACGTTGTTATTCTTGATATTAGATTTTCATTATACTTTGTGTAAGTATCAGACTCTATCGTTAGACTTATCCTTTGTCTAAATGTTGCAACTAAAGCGCATATAACGTAATTCTACGAAATCATTCGAAAACAATATTTTCATGCCGAGCTGTAAGAAGACTCGCTTACAGATGATCCCATCGATTCAACGAAACGATAACTTTTAGAAGAAGAATGATTTTCAATTTACAGTCTACCGAAGATCCATCGAAAACTGTTTTGTCTCTTTAAAAACCAAAATGCCACCTTCTCCTCTTTTTTAAGCATCAAACAACTAATAGCAATAGCTAGAACCAATATCAGTAGTAGATAAACAAAACTAACGCGCTAATAACAACAAACGTAAAGTCAATATCTTCGTTAGAGGTTTCCTCCTTAAACACTTTCGGTCTGAACATCGTAACGGGGTTTCGCAAGAGCGCTTGAAATGATACCGAGTATGAAACGTGCAGACGTGACTAACGTAGTTTCATTAACGTCGAAGGGGGCCTTTTCTTTCTCTCACGTTGCTGTTTGATATAGTAATTCCTCCCCGATGCCACGAGGACGTGGGAGTCGTGGTTAGGAGAACGGGCGTCGTCCTGCAACGTGCACCAATCTACGACTACTACCCTATCTAGTTGTTGTCGGCCAGTCATGGGTCAGTGAATCTCAATTCCTAGTCACGAATCTGAATACCGGTGGGCGTGTGCGCTCCTTTAAGGCCGACTTGCGTTTACACTATATAGCAGGAAGTTCCAGCGTTTAAAATACATTCATCGAGCAGAAAATCTTCGCGAAGCGCAACAAGTTTATCTCCCGACGATAATGCGTCCAATTTCCTTTTCATGCTTGTAATGGGATGCTGATCGTTTTCAATAGCGATAAAAAAAAAAGTTCGAAACAAATCAGGTTTTTCTGTGAACGCGCTGTTTCCCTTTGTTCTTTTCGTTTTATTACGCGGAATAAATTGCATTTATTGCGATCGGGAGAATGGATTTGTTGTTAGTGATCGCTGTGTAAGGTTCTTCGCATTAGTTAAGCAAACGAAAATTTAAATATTCAACAGGAAAAGGATCAATTAAGGAAATTAGATGTCATGGTAGTTTATTTCGTATCCTTATTTTGATTCTAACATTTCGATAAAGCGATTACACGTTATCAAATTATTTTACGGTATTGTTAAATAAAAATATGATTTTTAACGGGTCAGTTGCATCGAGAATTGCAACCTACGTTCCATTTTTTAAATTCGAAAGGTTTAGGTCACGTTATTCGTGGAATAAAGCGCGAAATTAAACTACCATGTCCTTAAATGAACGAAGAAATAAATAGGTAGATTAAAAAAGAAGATACGTAAAACTCAACTTCCAACGATATAAATCTGCTTATCGCGAAGAGAAAATAGAAACGATTATTACCAATGATAATACGCTTTCGAACGTTAATACTTTCAAATGTACGCAAAAACTATTTTTTACACATCGATTAAGAGAATTAAGTGGATACACGAGCTAATTACCATGTTTGCTCAACTTCAAACTTTAAATTACGTTTCTTTTTTCGTTTCACTTTTCCTTTGATATCGACAGCATCGGAAGATCTTGCTCAAGATACCTGTATAAGTATGTACGTTTGATCGCTATGCGTGGTTGAAAACACTCTAGCGCTCAATAACCCACAGTTTCGAGAATTACTCTTGAAGACGTAAACGTCGGTTTCTGCATGGTCCGCTAAGTAAAACACGAGAACTGTTGCGTGCAGAGCGGATGCCACGGCTATCGTGCATTTTAGCGGGGATCGTTCGTTATAATTGCTTCTAACCATATGGTGGAATCGAACTCGGAAGTAGTTTCTGGTCCAGAGGGGAGAAGCTCTATCAAATTCTCTCGGCATATTCTCTGATACACGTGAAACAGAAACCGAGATACGGATAACGTTTAAAGTTGAAAGATGCGATAGAAGATAGCTGAAAGGTCTACTACGTTTCGTTGCAATAAACTTTAGTTAAATGGTCTTTTGTATTTAATTAAAATATCATAATGCTTCTTACTTTGGCTCTGTTTTACTTGTTGATCCACCGATTACTCCGGTAAACTTCTTTGAAAGCATAAAATGAACATCCACTTTCAAAGTCAACGATAATGATTTAAACAAGTAAAATATGCATGCGATCACACGTGTTCAACTTGCGTAGAAGGAATCGTGAAAATTCATGAATACGTTTTTAGTGAATGTTATTAGTTTCGGTAGAAGGGAAACGTTACTTACATCTCGCTCTCTCGTTCTTCTTTTTTATTCTTTCCGCGCATTTTTCAAAGCGCGAAGAAAAACGTGCCGTTGGTTTTAATAATGTTTTTTACCTGATTTCGTGATTCATGTTGGGCTTCGGTGAAACGTTGCCGGCGCGATGCGTGAACAAGAGCGATTTTCGATCTCGTTACGGATCAGCGTGATACCTGTGTAACGAGCTCTCCGCATGGAAAAGCCAAGAAAGAGTCGAAGACCAAGCTGGAGGGAAAGATCTTGATACTAGATTCGCGGTTCTGTATGCTCGTTAGATGCGGCATAAGCACGCTGCGTGTCTCCTCCTTGGATTCCGCCTCAGCGCTCGCGTAAACGTCCCCTCTCTGTCACCGATACCGACGATTTCTACGGCTTCGACCTGCTAGAAATTCGAATTAACTACGGTAAAACTAAAGTAAATTTATCTGAATTTAATTTGGTGGAAATTTAGATTATTTATTAAAATATTCAGTTACAGTTACCTTAGTTAGCACTGCGTTCTTTGCATTACTTTAGACATAAACGTGTTTCTTTAACGTGAACAAATTTCTTAAGTTTCAGAGAAATTCAGAACAGAGGATTCGTATACATAATTTCATATTTTGCGTGTGCATGTGTATGTCTTGTGTCGTACGTATATTAAGATTTTGTTAAAAAGGAAATACGAGTTAGCGAAATCTTGTGTAGTTCAATTAGTAAGATGGTTTAAATGCTTGAACTTGAAATGGTCTTTATTTGTGGGAATTCCGTAAAGAAACAAGAATCGAGGGAAAATGTTAGGTGGCGCTCTACATGTTGTGGGAAAGGAAATTGCTCATCCTTGTCTGAACTATGTTGAACTCGTGTGAAATTATTATTACGATGGTGAAATATTATGTCATATTGTATCATACTTAAAACGAATCACGTCTTCGCACAGCGTTAGAAATAGGACATTGGACCTACGTAGAAAATCCTTTTTGATTTTCCATTATTAATACTTAAATAGGTAAGAACTGATAAACTTCATAAAAAAGCCATCTATCCTTAAATAACGAATTGATTCATTTTTTGCACAATCACGCTGGATAGAATAATTTTTTTTTTTATTTGGAAATCAACGCGAACATTCTTAACAACGTAACGAAAGGCAAGAACGATCGTAAGTAATAATATTTCACGGCAAATAAAGCAACGTCATGGCCATAATAAATGTTCCATGAAAACAATCTTACTGCAACTAATTTACAAGATAAAATCGTTAAAATACCATGAAATAGAAAGAATATTCGTTGGTACATTCATCTTCCTCTATCGTCCTTAATTTGTTTTACAAACTCAGTCGTTAACATATTTACGTACTCGCCAGTATATCACCGTTCGCTTTACGCTTTCCACGTTCCGCAATTAGTATTCACTCTTAGACGCATACTAAAATCGCCTAAGATTCTCCTCGGAGGCAGGCGAATAGCTGGAAAACAAAGAAGACACGCAATACATTACGGAAGTGCTTAACATCGCCGGTATCCTGTTATAGGGGTATGGTGTTCCCCCTTTCCTTCGTAACCCACGTGTCACGGTCACGCAAGTCTTCGACATCGTTCAACGAAGATTTTCCTAACAACGTGTTTTCAGTAATAATGGCAAACGAATCACTTCTCCGTTAGCCCATTAAGAACCAAGATTGACAGACGCAATATTAGATAACAGAATTTGTTAATGTAAATTGTTTGAAGAAAGTTGCAGATGAAACGATGTTCCAGCACAACATCGGTTCTTAATAGGTTAACCGTTTCACCCCAAAGTAGTATCTCCTGCGCGTTTGTGCACGCGCTTTCAGTAATAATGAAAAACGAATTTTTCACGCGCTTGATCGTTTCGCCAAAGAGGAATCTTTCCTGCGTTTGCGCGTGCGCCGTGTTAACATTCCCTTTGAACTATTACGGTCTATTACAGTAATATCGGTAATTCAATAAGATGAACCATCAAATCGGAAGTAAATTGAATAGCACGTGCATCGCGTGGGACTCGAAGAACCTAATTATGTGTTGCGTTTCAGTGTCAAGAATAGCCAGACATTCGATAGCGGCGATTAATTTTACAAATTGCGAGCATATCCTAGGAAAGAAGATTATGTTGCCTCTTCTTCTATCTTACGATATTCTCTTCGTTGTTTCATTTCATCCCATAAATGGCTGCATAATCTTTCCTTTCTCGCTTAATATCTTTTTTCCAAGGAGTTTTTTTTTTCGTTCTACGGGGAAACGCGAGGTATAGTAATTTCACTGGGCAACTCGGGTCACGGTTGACCAGCCTTGAGTCGGTTGCCTAGGCGGGCTATACTCGCCATAATACTCGCCACTCTTCCATCCCAGACAAGACTTCATAACCTCTGTAACCAGCATAACCACCATGACCATCGTGCCATGGAGGACTGGTATGGGAGTTGGTTTCGCATTATATAATACACGTAGACGCGGCAGAAAGTACGAGTCTACGTGGAAAGTGGCGTATCACGAGCAGGTGTTGCCCCCGGGGATGTATCATCAAGGGCTATCCTCAGAAAGAAACTTTTGTTTCGATCGAAAGGGAATTTCTTAGACCTAAAAATTGCGATTAAATCGCTCTGATGATCGGGTATATAAAATCACTTTCCAACCTGTTATAGATATTCTATATGTGTGTGTGTGTGTGCGCGCGCGCGCGCGCGTGTGTGTCCTCTGTATTTATCGTTCAATTAATACAAAACGATGTAACACGATACGAAATTAAAGTATACACGGCCGTGTAGGTAAAGATACGAAGCGTAGTATAAATCTATAGTGTAATGTGGATGCGGAATGGAAAAAGGGCGGTTGTACCAGGCAAGTGTACCGGGATCGTATCGCGGTGAGCGCAACGAACAGGAATAAGGAAAAGAGAAGACGCGAAAGGGACGTCGTTCGCGCGCGCAAGAGTGAGAGAGAGAGAGAGAATGAAGTTGAAGTAGAGAAGAGCGGTACTGGCGAAGATGTGGAGGGAAGAGAAAAGGAGAAACAGGATAGTTAGAGCGAAAGAGAGAAGATGAAACAGCGATAATAGGAAAGAGCGAGAGAAATAATAAAATGGTGGAGCATATACACCCTGGCGGGACCTGGTAAAGACTCCTCCTACGCGACAATGTGGACAAGACCGGATTCACAATATATCGCACCTTCCAACGAGATAGCGTATAAGGCGCTATTTCACATACAAATACTCGTGGTGCACTTAGTGCGGCACAGGTACGGGTTCGAACACCGGCTAACACCCACGCCTTTAGTTCAGTCACCGAGCCATATGCAGCAACTATTCTGCACTCTCTCTCTTTCTTTCTTTCTCTTTCTCATTCTCTTCCTCTTTCTCCTTCTCGCGCGGGCTAATGTATCCCCCAGAGATTCTACGATTCTACGGTATAGTAGAACGTAGCGTGCCTTCAAGATTTCCTATCTATGCCGCAGAAATTCGAATCCCGCGTATTACATGCCGTTTATTGGGGAATATTTTATTTGGAAATCGATAGAATTCGATTGCGTTGGAATTGCTGCTTTCAATTGAAACAGCAGTTACAATAACAATAACGATTATAGAAGAATAGAATGTAGAAGAATATTCTAACATCTTCAGTTTCTGTTCGGTGCGTTACAATTTATTTAAAGAGAATTTCAGAATAGCCAACATTTTTATAATATCTATCCACGTTGTTAGTTTCACTTTTGGCTATTAGAATGCTTCGTTATACATGTAAATGTTTGAAAAATATGGCAAAGTTTTGAAATCACGAAGCATATTCAATTTATAACGCATCTTCCTTCTTAATTTAGGTGTCCTGATTGTACAAAGTGATGTTTTTAATTTTAAAATAGACACAGAGAATGGCCATCGAGAATGATCTTCGAGCATCCAAAGATTAGAAGATTTTCTTTGTCTTATTCTAGTACGGTTTTTGGTACCTTGATGTAAGAAGATTCGCCGGTGTATTGCACGATTCTACTGAATAGTCTGTCTGAAATCGATTGACCGTTCAAGGTCTTTATCTACCAGGAACAATATCACGAAAAACCTCAGAAAGCGGACGAACAAGACATAGAGTAGCAGACTGGATAAATGATGGTGGGAGGTTGCTCGTCAATAGCCTTGAGCGTTCAATTGATTGCGGATAGACTTTAGTGTTTCTACATAGAACAAAGCTTTTGTATCCTTTGTATGGTCTATCTTACAGAAATCTCAGATTGACCTATTCTTGAAATTTTCATTTGCATTTTCATTAAAAATCTTTCATTGCAACTACCAAAACTATTTTGGTTTTGTAATAAATATTATATACCGAGTCCTTGTATTATTATTTATAATAAATATTAAACAGTAAATTATTTAGATGAAAATAATGAAATTAGTTTTCTTCGCGTTATTTCACGAATAAAAGAAAGAGAAAAGAATCCATGAAATAACGTTTAGATCACCCGGTACGTAAGGATAGACAGGGTTCTAAGTATAGTGATCGCCAATACACATAGTCGGACACAGTAGATGTGGACGTACACAGTACAGACACGGAGAGTCTTATGTGAGGACGAAGCTCGCATGACGGCAATGACCCAGGACTGGCCTTGCGTTTCTTTCATCTTTCCGCCTTCTCCGAATTACATTCGATTAAACCGTCACGTTGCGACGTGTTCCGCTATAAAGCCACTATATTCTAGAACTGTTAGAATAATCCTTTTTAACCGGCCTATACTATCTCGCAAATATCGTTTATACTATTACAAGAAAATTACCCCCCGAATGGAATATTTTAATTACACTAACAATAAGAAATAGAAGCTGGAACCCATTAGGTATTTTGCTCTTGACCAGGATAAATGTAGTAGTTTTTAACGTAATGGATGTGGTGATGTTTGAAAAGGCAATATACTTTTCAAATTCCTGTACCGTCGTTAAGCAAAGCTTTTATGGCGAACTCTCGCCACTTATAGGTTTCTTAATAGCTTTCTTTTTTGTCACTGTCAATCTTTATTTTCTGATAGCTCGAAAACTACTTTCATCGTATTTAACATTTAACTACAGACCTTTCGCCTCTAAGAAAATTCTTATGTCATTATATAATGTAACGTAGAGATCATTATTTCGATAGTATAAGACCTTAATAAATAAATACGTATATCATCATCATCCATGGTAGTATATATATTAATACACAACAGATTAAGGACTTACCGTTTCATCATATTTACATGATATGATATTTATCGTAACTAGGGAAGTTGACTTTGAAGATTGTAATAAATACATCGATCTACTTCTAACAATGAATTTGATATTGCTTATCAACTTCCTAAACATTTATTGAATTCTAAACGACCAATGTCACCGGATTTCCAAATGGCTTATCACAAACGCTAATCTCTTTCGATTCAGGGGAACGTGCATGATCGATAATCAGGAAAGGACTGGTGCTTTCCTCACGGTACAACGATCGACGAGAAATTCTCATTGTTCGTTCGCCGATGCACATGATCTCCGATCACGATCGAAGTTGTGACGTCACGGAAGATAATTGCCAATGGCCAAGGAAAGAGCACAGAGTTTATAGCTGTTTTCTTCTTACTTTGTCCTGTTATGAATTACAATTTAACGGAGCCAATGGCGTACCGTGTTTCCTCCTATAGGACTAGCTAAATGAACCGCTACCTTAAGGTCGTCGGGCCAGCTAGATACTGATCTCGATTTATGACTCGTATAATACACCGCTGCGACAGATCAAAGAATAAGATTGCTCGGATCTGAAGGTATTCGTGATTGGTAAATTTATATAATGTGCAACTAATTACACGTGTTTAGAGTGGTAACTGACAGCTCTAGACAGCTTCCACTTTAGGATAATTATTTTCTGTTTATCTCGAATTCGGTTGAACGTTTGTTTTGTGATTTTTACTACCGTGATCTGTCTTTTTAGAAGCTGTTTCCGTTTTGTTATTGGTTACGTATACAGGATGATATGTCTTTGGAAGTTACATAAAAAGGAGTATGCAGAGATATTGTATGATTCGAAGTTGAAAAGAAGTTTCAACAAAAATGTAGATTTTCTTCAAATTTTCTTCGTTTTGAAGATAGAAATGTTTATCGTTATCAATCAATTAAGTTTTAAGTGAATGGAACTAGCACAGTAGAAGTGGTTGGATTTGAATTTGGATTAGGTTCGGTCGTTTTAAGTCATTCTGATTTGGTCACAAGAATTTTGAAACGAGATGGAAAACTTCATTAAGAAAATTATTTTGTATGTACCGTATGTGCACGATTCTCTTGGTTAGCATTTAACATTAAATTAATTAATTTATACTTTGTAACGTTTCAAGTTCTTAAGAAAGTGAGTATATTAGAACACATTTATCAAAAATGCAATTAAAAATCAGAATATACGAATATACACATGAATATATGCGCGGTTTCTGATAGGATCAGCTTAGAAAAATGAATTAGGAAAAATGAATTATTAAATAGAAAAATACACTCGTTACAAATGTAGAAAAAAAGTTATGCATATTTATCGAAATAATCGCTGTGCAATTAATTTTCAAATACACAATAACCTGTCCAATTTTTCGATCACTAAACTTTCAAATCATCCTTTGTGCTATATTTACAACCACATGTGCTTCCATTATTCAGAGTACTTGATTGTTCGCCGATGTTCAAGGGAAATCGGCCAGCAAAAGTGTATCATCGATCCAAACCCATTAGAAACTCTATTCAGAACGCGATAATACATCAATATAAAATCAGAATACATTTCACCCGATGACTAACCGAAGGAACGCTAATAGAGCTTTATTTCGGCCTACATTTCAGAGTGGTCCTTCCCCAGTCTGCCTACACGGTTTCGCTTTCATTCATCGTGCGTCCTCGTGCCACTTCTCTCAGCGAAAAGGAACCGTTGTAATTATGCGTAGAACAATGATCGAACCTCCAAGGTGCCGTTTAAAGGGGTCCTTAAACTGGCGTAAACGTTTTCAAAAGCAAACGTGAAACGTTTACGTACTGTAACGTGGGTTCCTTTCTTTGGAGAACGGTTTTGTGTGTTTATATGAAGTGTTTCAAAATTACTAACCAGACATAAATATAATGACTTACTAGAGAATTTTGAAAGGAATATTTTTTGCTATATTATATATATTTGTTAATAACGAAGTTAAAAGAAAGAGAAAGTTCCAAAATTGTAATGCGATAATGAAATAACATAGCCTTTATATCAAACAACTTTCTAACTATTTTTTACCCAAACTATTATCAAAATCTTGCAAAACTTTCTACCGTGCTACAAAATGCCCATCTATAGACACTCAAAATTTTTCAAAAACTAATTTACTATCCATTAATATACTAAAAAATATACTATGATCGTACAGACATATTTTTATCATACGTGAAACGTCCCTTTTCCACCTTGCTTCCCTTTCATTCCCTTTCATAGTCCCTCAGCCTACTGTTTCATCACGTAGTTTACTGCATTGATGAAACAATCCTATGGGTTCTAGAGTGTCGTAAATGAGAGCAACGCCTCGTGGACGTAGATTAAAATTGATCGATCAAAATCTGTGAATATATTGTAAAGAAAGGCAGAGATACATAGAAGTCGGAAAGAAAAGAGAGAACTAGCCGAGAGCATGGACAATTTAACTGAGTAATTTGCGCCAGCGAGGTCGATGAAACCTTCGACCTCGCTTAAACGTTTCTCGGCCACTGAATGGAAGCTACCGTTGGTTGCTGGTGTCGCTGTTGCTGTTTCTGTGGCGAGAGCGTAGGCTGATAGGCCAGTCAGACAATAGCTAATCCATTCTTGTTCCGCTCTCTCGTGGACCACGAAGTTGCAGAGGATTGTGTCAACTTTTCTAACTTGTTTCTTTCCGCCGAATTAGTAGGCGACAATGTCATTTCTATTTGCAGAACAGAGCCGTTCTCTTCTCTTTCTTCTTGCTTAGAATGTTGTACCTAGCATTTTTTCATTTTTCAAGATGTGTTGAAATGATTGAAATTACTCGTGCTTTCTTTTAAATCTTTTAAATGAAAGTTAAAAATATTATACAGGCTGTTACAAAATAACGACTAAATATTTTTAATCGGAAGAAGAAGAAGGAAGATGACAATAGAAAGATAAAACTTTTGGATAGAACGTTACTGAAAATGGTGTCCGAATCTGATGTTATTGAATAATTATGGAATACTTGTGCGAATTTGATGGCAATTTGTGCGAGACGATTACGTATTTTCTGAATTAGAATTTTTACCACCGGCTAGGGTACTGAGTCTGTTAATTATTTTCATGATTTGTTAGTTGGTAACATAAACGTGTGAGTCATTACACAATGGCTTGATTTGATGTATTACGTAATAGGTCCTCCGACTAATTCGAGTAAGTTTCACTCGGGTGAATCTTGTAATTGTGGAACTGTCGTCGTTCTAATTAGAATACAAGTTAGGTGTTAAAGAGAATTTTTGGATCGCAAGAATAATATTTTGGCACGTTTCCCCTCGTCGTATAGGAACAGTATCTTACATCTGCAAAGTTATTTTCCAATAAATTATACAAATTTGGGTGCCTAAAAATACACAGCCGGAATTCGCCTGTACTTTGCGTCATCTTGTCTCGGTATATTTCTTTACGGTACAAGAAAGCAGCAGCGTAGCAGAGACATGTGCGAATTCTTGTCTGTATCTGGTCTGCCCACGCATCTCATCGGTGCACACCTGCGATATTTTCTCTCGATACAATATTACCCATTCGTATAAAATATTTCCCTTGTATACTGCTTTAGAAATTTCTCTGTATAAAATTTGCGAAGCTTTCACAGCTCTCGCTCTTACAATTCACTTATCAATATCGCTTGAAATGTTAAGAGTAACGTAACAGATATTATTAAAATTCTGAACGTGTATTGTACCAGTAATTGTAGTATGATAATGGTCTGGTCGACTTGTGAAGTCATTTTGGTGTCACGGCACGTGGACTAGGTTATTTTTACGTAGGTGGCATACTAGGTGAATACAATGATCCTGCATTACAACATGGTTATCTAATCGATAGATTATCTATTACGCATTGAAATTAAATCGCGTGTACGCGTCCCGTTCTACCTTTTCGTTCAATGAATTATTAATTACGGCCTTCGAATTTTCTATGTCCCGAACTCGCTTTCGTTTCGACCAAGAAAACAACTTATAAGGTAAAGAAACATAAAATAACGATCGTTCCTTCGTATGTTTTTTAAGTTAAAGACTTTCCTCTTTGAAGCTTAAATTTAGGAAATTTCTTAACGATAGAAAAATATGATTCAAAACGAAAGTGACATAAAGAACGCACGAGGGCTGAGGTCAATGTTTCGTTCTTGTTAGTGGCTTCGATTCTCAGATTACCGTAGATCATCATACTCGATTATGGTTCGATATCTTCCGGAACAAATTGTAGAACCGTTGCTGGTAATTCGTGGTCGCCAGTCCTGGAACGATAATTTGTTGCATTCTTGTATTCGTGCTACAATTCTGTGAGACACAAGGAAATGTAACACGTTTATTCCCATGGTGGAGTAGTTAAAAGCGTAATAGCATAAGTGGCGTGTTATGCGTGGTATGTAGTCACGTGTTCGTCGAGAATAATTCGGTACTCTTCGTCCTTATTTATGAGATCGTCAAATGCTTCGATAATGACAAATTTTAAAACATCGCAATGTTAATCGTGGACTTCGTAAAATAAAAAATGAAAGTGGAAACGAGTCCAACTGTCGCTTGTTTAATTATTAACTTTTAAATTTAAAGATTAAGATGAAAGAGAATACTTACGTTTCTTCTGTTTGAATCAGATAGAATATTGTGAAATATGAGATTATACGATTGAACATTTATTTTTCTTTCAAATTCTTTTATTAATTTACGTAATTATTCCCTTGTGCTATCTATCTACTTTTCCTATACTTTTCTATTAAAATTAAAATTTCTTTTACTTCGCGCATTTAAATACTTTCTGTCGTTCAGTTTCTAAAACTTCGAATGATTAAAGTTCTCAAACTCGTTTCCTTCAATCCTTCCGCTTCACAATAGAGAAAGTCAGAAGCATGACGCATAAAATTCAATACAGTTATAAAACTCAAAGATCGCCTTGAGATGAGAAGCTTTCTAAGTTCATGGGCGTCGCACGACGTGTCCTTGCCGCAATTAAGGGTTCGACAAAAGGTTTCTTCGACGATATTCAAATGTACGATTCACCGCCTCTTGTATACCAAATCGCATTTCAATCGCCAGGCATTTTATCAAATTTTTTTTTTCTTGAAATCGCGTTAAATTACGAGAATATTTTTATAGAAAAGACGATTGTTGGCGTCGAAGCGCGTCAAGCTAGAGATTGCGCTTCCTCTAACTATCTGTGGTGAATTTGAATGGTCATCCCATCGTTCTTATCGCGCATTAACGCCACGGAGTGACACCAGACGGGGCAAAAGGAGAAAAAGAAATGAATTTCTTGTACAATCGGTTATGACCGTAAAGCAATGCAAAATAGCGAATGTAACCATCTTGAGAGATCTTGAAAGATGAATGACGCTATTAAAACGCAACTAACTTCGTGACAGTCGCAACATTGCTGCCTAGTTTGTAATATCTCTGACGTTTATGAAACGAATCAATGGTAAGATAGATTTTTACCATCGACTTAGAAAATCTTAGATTTCTACGTTATTTCATTATTTCATAATTTGAACGTATAAATATGTAGAACAAAATTTGTATAATCAGATCAAGGATGATTTGAACCCTTAAAAACAGTATGCCATAAAAACTCGATCGACCTAACTAATTACGCACGACCACCGTTTCGAATCGTCGATTAGGTTTACGCTATTTCCTACACAGTATACGTAACAGTACTTTCATCCACGCGGTACAATATAAATTATTTCGTTATTCCGTATCTTAATTTCCTCCTACTGATAGACAATTTTCACCAAGTTGCCAGTCACGGCTCTCACATGCGTTCTATACCGCACGTATGTCAGAATCAACAGCGATATAATTAACACGCCAATCAGTAACAAAGGATCGGCGTGCACGCACGCCGCAAGTTAATGATCGTCGAAGCTACATTAACGATGTATCGGTAATTAATGATCGTAATTCGTAAAGTCCTTAATTATATAAAAGTTTACGCTTTCCTTATTTTTGGCACGCGTCTTTTCTTTTTCGTATTTCTTCTTTCTCTTTTCGTGTCTCTCTTTTTCGCTCATCTCACAGTCCTCTTGCACGATCGACCTAATATTATTAGCGAAAAAATGAACGATACCGAACGATTCTCTTGCGTACGCTATCGTCCATAATAATTAAAAATGATTATTGCAAGTACATTTCGAAAGAGACTCCTTTGAAATTGCTTGTCTTAAGCAATCGTACACGGTTAATAGATATTGGTAAAAGAAATGGATAAAAGCGAGCGATAATTCAAGATACACGAATAATATAACAATATAAAATGGTGAAAATAAAATATGCGAAAGATAGAGCACGATATAAAATGTAAGAAAAGTATCAACCTGTTGATCGAATCGCATCAGTTGTCCAAATGTTTCTGGATAATATCGTAATCGAAACACGACGTTCGATGATAAAATAGATGAAATTATAAAAGAGAAATTTACAATTTACAACTTGTCGCTTGTCAATTCATTAAATATTAGTATCGTTAGTTAGTAAACGATTGTGCGAGAGAATTCTGGTTTACTCCTTTTTTCCTTTCCACCTTGTTGACCTTTTCTCTTTAATAAGCTCCACTTTTCTGTGTTCACCCGACGGCGTCCCTACGTTCCACTCCCTCTGCTTTCTTTTTCATCGTAGCCACGCCATGAATCGGTACGTATAATTGGCTTCACCGCGTTTACCAGCCGGCGTATTTGGACTTGGTTGCGTGTTCAGCAGCGTCGTTTTAAAAGCATCCCGCGGAATATCGCGACGAGGCATCATTATCTGGTAGAAAGGCAGATGCTGCATCCACGATACACGCTCGATTCCTTTGAACGTATCTCGTACCAGATTGCGAATCGCCACGCAGTTGAAACGCGTTCACGGTCCCTTTTCTTATTACCATTTATCCGAGATCTTTGTCTACAACGTGCGGAATTATTTCAATATTTTTTATTCCTATTTAAATAATGTAAGAGGATGGATCGTGTCGGAAGCTTCTCAGATCGCGGATAGATTAGAAGAATTGACGGAGGAACTTTTAGATTATGTATGCGGTTGTAGCGCTGTGACAATGATGGTAGAGAATGCAGGGTAAAAAACGGAAGTGTTCTTCGTTTTTATAGTTTTGAATCGCGTTTTATAAGGAATTTTGATTTTCTAATTTCTTATATCTCTGTGATTTCTTTTAGGAAATATTCTTCTTCTAGAAGCTAAATAACTAGAAGCTAAATAATAACAATAAGTGAATTGATGAATGAAAAATTGTAAGTTACATAATCCATTGTTCTTCTACAATTTTATCGACGTTGAGCCGTTCCTCTTACGACGTGCGAACTTGCGGAAGTAAGTTACTTGTTTCTTCGGAATCGAATATCAATCGTATACTTCTGCAACGAAATCAAGAAATTAATAAAACACGCAGCTGATCAGTTTCGCTTCCGAGAAATTCATTTATAGAAGTCTGCCTACATTTATGCATGGTGCGCATGTTTCTAGCTTGTTTCCCTATAACGGTTGTGTGTAGGCGTAGCTCATTTCCGTGGATTGTAAATATATTGCAAACGTCGAGAACGAAATATCGCAGATGCGGCTAATTATTCGTTGGCTTATCCTCGCGGCATCTTTTCAAATAAATACAGCATTAGCGATGGCGGATGGTTTAACGTTTAGCTGAACCATCGGATTGACCAGGAAGAGACGGTTTCGTTGCGTCGTAGTTACTACCGTGTGCGATAAAGTTGATACAACCCTTCCAGCCTTGGAATATATGTAAACAGCTGCGTATCTAACTCGAAGATAGCGAAGCACGCTGTAACCGGAGACATCCGAAGGACTTTGCCTCGTTACAGAGAAGATAACTTCCACCATCAGCAGCTTCTTCTTCCTTCTTCGCGATCAAGATCTATTCATGGTTAAGTCTACCGGATAATGTAAGATGGGAAGGGATACCATAAGAAAAGAAAGCGTGTCCTCCGTTCCTGAAATTCTATGTTTATCACGTAAGTGTGGGCGCATTTACTCCTCAGTACTTACCATACAAATTTGGCAAGAGAATTTTTAGAAGAAATATAGATTTGATTGGTTATCCGTGGTAGACTTAATATAATGGTAAAAACAGGCACGTGTATTTGTAACAAAAATATACGTTCGACGAATATTCATATTTATATACAATAATTAGATCTAATTGTATCATTGTATTAATTAAATAAATAGACGTCTCCATTCGACATCACGGGCAACAATGACTCTCCTACGAAGATAAGAATTTCGTCCACGTCAATCAGACAAACATCCTCCGTCGGTTCTTGTCCGTTATCTTATTCCTTTGTATTACACATAGATACGTCCACCTGACGTATCGAGTATCCTTTCCAAGTACGTTTGACGCAGCATAAACTTATGGACCGATAGGGACAGAGTGACTCGTTGACTGTCGAAAATATTCTGTCATTACGTTTTCGTCACTACATACGTTCAAAAGTTTTACACTTAAAAATAAAATTAAGGTAAATACTCTTCAAGGATCTTCTATCTAACGCCGTGCAATATGTATTATACAAAGATAAATGAATATGCGAGTAGAAAGAATGCGGATCTGTTTGATAATAAATATAATGGGCCTACGTTTTACGATATGATAGCAAAAACGCAAAGCGTATGAATTTCTGTTATTGACGAAATTGTCGTATCTGCTGTGCAGAGCTGGGATAGTAAAGTGCAAGTGTAGTGGATTATGTTGTAATAGGTTCACTTTCTCTGATGCAATCACGAAGATAGAACGCACGGTTTCGTTATTGGTAAAATTTTGCATCCACTGTACCAGAGGTAGACAGATTGGTAGGTAGATCTGATTGATCATGGTGCAATAGGTCCGTGTACGGTGACACAATTACAAAGATAGATCACAGGTATTTTCGTTATCGATGAAACTGTCGCATCTGCTGTACAAAGTTAGAAAGTTGATGGGTAGTCTGACTGATCACGGCTCGATAGTAACCAGTATTGAACGTAATGGTACAGCACACGAGTACTTGTTATTGTTAAAAAACATCGCATCTGCATGTCGAATCATGTAGAATATAGAATTGCGCGATGAAGATGTCAGAGACAGCCTTGAGCCTCAAACACAACGCATGAAAGAAAAAGATGTAACGCAAATCCTCCAGCTTTGCGAGCTGCTTTTCACAAGCTGCATTACTCGTCTTACGTTACTCACGTGAGGAGCATATACACGCATTGTGCCCTACTCGAGAAACCTAAACTCCAGAAGCGTGCCACGTTAACCATAACGTTTTCACCGCAACAAACGCTACACATACGCCCTTCCTTCGAGACATTCGTTCATTTTTCAGCCTCTAACGGCTACTGACATGTACGCTCTGCTTACTCGGAGATTTCTACCGTATCGTGATTTGGTGTCTACGAATCGTCGTTTCTGTGTTAATGCTTCCTCCTCCGGCAGAGAATTTCGGTTCGTAATTCGTATTCTATGAAACGTACCATGATATAACGCGCTCGTAAATTTAACTATCGCGCGTTGCATTCTGTTTTAGAAATCTGTGTAACAAAAGTATGTCATTTTATGACCGACGGTATGCAATTTACATGTAGAAAAAATAATTAGTTACCGTCTTAAGTCTAGAGAACAGGAAGCATATTATAAAACGCCTACATATTATTCTACCACATAAAATTATTTACGTACGTGTTTTACGTACGACTGGTTAGTAAATCAAAGGAAGGGGACGAATAAATTCTCTCTTAAAGTAAACAATAGCTATAAATAAAATTTTTTACGAAGGATATACATAATTCAAGCGGTTAACTGCGTTCGACGTGTATACACGTCAATCCAAAACTTTATTTCCGTGCGGCTGACGCGTAAATTCGTCGTGTGAAATAAAAAATTACCACTAAAAACTCAAAATTTTAGTAAAAAGTAATATATATGACATTTAATGGTACGTTTCTTTTATACTTCCAGTAAACCTATTATGTATTTTATAAAAATAAGTTTGAATATTTGATTATTCCCTCTGGTGCGTACATCGGCTATTTTCCGAATTGTTTTACGTACTTTGTTGCGTATATCGGCTATTCCCCGAATTGTTTCGTATTTTATATCAGCTCGTATAACTTTATACCAGCTATACCATCAAAAGCAAAGCCACTTCGAAGATATGCCGTCTGGTCAAAAAATGGAATCCGTAAGGAGTCACGTTACTGGTGCTCGACCTGCGAAGTGCCACTTTGTATGATAAAACAATTGCTTTTTTTGTTTACTTTGAAAAATACCACACTGAAATCGGTTGAACTCGTTACATCTTTTTTCTTGAATTTTCTTGTTTACGAATTACATACTTTTTCAACGATGAATTGTTAATTTTTTATCGAATGAAAATGGGATGCTTCCTCGTTTTGCTTTACTTTCTTCCTAAAATTTATAATAGCAACATTTGTCCTGTGTTTGACGTGTATACTCGTCATTGCTTCATTTTAACTACGCATTCCGTAAGGGATGTTTCAAACTAAATTCCGCCAATTAACAGATTAACAAAAAACACATCATATGTTGAATTTATAAAGATCAACAGCTAAAACAATTACATAAACTGAAAAGAGTTTGCGTCAGGAGTATATGCGTTAAGCGATTAACTTGACGTTTGATTTTTACGTAGATTTAACGTAAATTTTTATTCGCGAAAACAGATTTTGCAATTCGACCGTCCCCGATTCTGTCATCCGAGTCGTTCACCTCGACGAGAGATCTAGCGCGCACATTGACGCGAATACGCAGAGGCGGGTTTCCGGCGAACAGGATCGGTCAAGTTCGGTCACGGGCGGCATAGGAGGGTTCATGCGGCGTACTCTAGGTTATTGATTAGCGGATACATCGCTGGAAATTCTGAACGCCGCGAGGATCCCGCATAATAATCTCTGTGGCGCGTTCGTCGCCGATCATTCGTATGCGATAGCGGCTCAGGCTCGAGTTGGACACGTGTAAAACGAACCTGAAAATTAGAGTAGGTTATAACCGCGAATTTTCGGTTAACGATCGGTTATACGTGCGCGGTATAGCGCTCTAGATGGTTACCGATCATGAAGCGTAACATTATGGGCCGTTTATCGTGCAGTTATTTTAGAAACTTTGGATAAGACGAGCTCGCTATCCTGTTCTTTCGCCGACGTCGAACCGGATTCGATGCACCGTGCTTCGATTTCAAACAATGAAAATTGGTTAAACCTCTGATTAGTCAGTTTTACTTGAATTCACGTAACTCGATTTTGTGTTCGTGCAATTTGTCCGAACTCTGTTTATTGGAACGAAACTTTTTTAGTTTCTGATTAATCTTTCCACCCGTATGTGTATCCTGATGTATCATATATGTATGTAATGACGCGTGATTCTCATGAGATAAATATCAAGATACTGATTTTATGTATCCTGGGTTCTTCATCTTTTCGAACGAAACGTAGGAGCAAATTGTTCCATTCACAAGCCAGATACGATATTTCTTAATCTATTCGATGCTCTCTTGTGTGAGTATACGAGTCTCTCGTCTTCTTAACCCATAATCGGTAAGATTGAGCCTGTGAAAGCTTAGGAATCTTTATATTCATGATAATTTGGAAAATACACGTTTCGAAATTTTATACTGTTAGCCGATACCTATATAACTTAATGACTATTTGTGTAATTTATAATACTACTTCTTGTAAATTTCTCAACATTAACCAACAGACCAGTGATCTACTTTACTCTATTAAGTAGATACTACACGTATCGTACAAGTATCGTTTCGTATTCTACTCCTAAATTAGTCTCATAACCATCTAAGTATGTACTTTCTCTTCTAAAATCAACCACACAAATAACACATAATAACCGATAAATAAAAAGCTACACACAAAATCCGCTTGAGACACCTTTTTCCCAAGTCTCACGGTACTGTTATTGCAACACATGGTTTTTTAAATCTTCTAGCAAATTGACATCGTGCGTACAATTCGTTCGTCTTTTATTGTACCTCGTCGATCGAGTCAACGATTACGAGTGTCGCTGTTCAAGTTCGACACCCCCGAGGACATCCTGCGGTGTAATAACGTAATTACGCCGTAATTACGTGGATCGACGTCTAACGCGGATATTTTTCATTTTACTTGGCCGCGTTAATGGATTTTCACCGCGAACGTACTTTGACCTCAGCCTCTACCCTTCGTCGCACCCCACCCGTTTCATCCCTTTCGCAACCAACGTCCTCAACAAAAGAAGAAAATAATTTGCCGCCCGCGAAATCGATACCGGCTTACGACCTGCATGTTCGTGTACATCACGTGCTCGCCCGATTCGTTAGCGGGATTCTAACGGATTCTATGGGTTCGCACGACACAGACTGATCGTAGATTAACTGCATTTTTGTGTGCACTTTATCGCCAAGTATTTTTCTATTGTACATACCACGAAGGCTTATGTGGAAGATACACAGGCAGTCCGACTGTAAACGCGTTTCAATAATTAGTAGACTGTGGATTTTTATACATTTATGGAAAATTCGAAAGTGCAACGAAATATACGTAACGCGAAAAATTTATTGGAATATTTTATTATAATATTGTATTTGGTAGATGATATACAAATTTCTATTTAAATTCTATTTCTTCAGTTATGTTCATAAAGATGTAAAAGTGCGTATAAAAAGCAGTAGCCAAATAGTAGTCCCCTAACTTTTAGATGATTGCAAAGAACGAAGCTGAATAATCCACTATACTAATTCCTTATTTAAAGTACGAACAAGAAGGAAAGAAAAATCATATATAATCGATAACAATTTTATCTTTCTTTCGCAATTGAAGAATTCCTAAAAGATAGAAAATAAGAGAAGAATAGTATCGGATTGACGTGGAATCGCGGGTTTACACCGAATTCAACGAGAAGCACACCGTAGTCACTGCGTAATTCCGAATAGAGTTTCAGAGTCAGGTGTCGGGAGTGCATAATTTGGGAATTAAAAGTTTCACCGCGCCTCGTCGTTCGTAATTAGCTGTTCTCAACTGATACACTGTACACGTTAGGACGAAACGTGTGCCGACTCATCGTCGACAACGCGCCAACTTTGCTGCAGGACCTTTCCCACACCGTTATTATACCATTGTCTTGCCTCACGTTGATCGAGACACTCGTTTTTTAGCTAGATGAATTAACGAGAACTGGGATAATAATATTCAACGAGACTTCGTCTCGATCGTTCCTCGAACCTATCACGTACAATACAACCGATACAATGGTGAATTCCCTCCAACCATTATCTATACTTCGTACGATCTTTCCGTCGATAAGATCGTTTGGCACGCTTTATTTGTTGTTCTTCTACGCGTAATTTGCTCGACGCGGCTCCGCCTGCGCTTGCCTTTGATTGGAGCCGATCGTATCCTAGATCTGTGATCACAGATTAAATAGATTGGACATCAACGACTACGTTCTTGGTAAATAGAACGCAGAGTTGGAAAGAAGAAGGAATAATGGTCCGTGTCAATCTTATGTGTATTTTTGACTGTAGCTTATTTGAGGAAATATGATAGGCGAAGATGGAATACAATATTCTCCGAAAATGATACTTTACTGTTAGACGGCGGATGTTGATGCAAATTCAATATTTTTATGAATTAAAAGAAAATCCTAGATCAAGATCTGTTTCGTCTTTTAAATAGAACGCAGCTAATGATAGCATACGTCTCTCGTTGGATATTAAAGTGGCGTAATAGAAGCACACGTGTGCAGAATCTACGCGTGGAGTCTACGCGTGGAGATGGTGCAAACTGCAGAAGATGAAGCGCGTTATCACAAACCATGATACCTCGGCATGATGCAGACTAGTAAAGATCCCCTGCAGTATTATTAACCGGAATGACGAACGGAGTACTCATATACCCCTCTTGTCTCCTTTTCAGCTCTGCATTACACGTGAATGGGTTTTTCAGCTGTTTTCACTTTTAACCGACAACGAGGCTGATGCTCGTTCATGCTTTTTATTTTCTACAAACGTCGCTCTACAAGTATAATTTTAGAAATTTGCATAATTATAGTTTCTAACGTTTCTTTGGTAGGCGTGGAAAAGATTGATAGACGAAAGCGTTAAATGAGCGTTAGATTTGATAAAATCTAATAGAAATTATTCTTACTAGAAAATTTCCATCGATAAAATTGAAATAAAAGTAGAAGCACGTAGCCGGTCTTGAGAATTTAAAAAGAGAATTTAAAAAGTTGCCATTCTTATATGTATTGTACGGTGCTTTCGTCGTTTAACGGAGTGGTATATCGATCGGAAGTCTGCATATCAGGCCGCGTATCACACATTCACAGAGGCCGCCGTGGAATTACCTCGAAAGCGCGCGACGATATGGTGTCACGCGTTCAACATAATCAATCGAGTTCCATGAGGTTCGCATCGCGTGACCTAAGCTCAAGCTCTGTCACAACGAGACATGTCCCTGCCTCTTTTGCAAACGACAGCCCTTTTATAATTCTTAATGCTTAAGCCTGTTTCATATCGTATATAATTTCTTATCTACGGTTCATTTAATCTAGTTCCATTCGATATAATTAAAGCGAGCAACGTGTGTGGTATTTTGAGACGATAAATCTATATTTTGAATTTTCAATAATTTCTATGGTATACATTAATGATAATTTCGAAGGTCGCAAACGTTAGTACTATATTTCCAGTAAATAGTTTTTAATGTATATTTAAAAAGGCAAAATATCATTCAGAAAAGCTATAAGTTACGTGTATTAGATTATACTTTGCAACATTCATTATACGTAATTAAACTATTAGCTAGTTTTATACTAACAAAGAATTGTCTTTCCTACGAAAGACATTATATTAAATCTGTTACATCTATTGTATTAAAAACGTACGATATAACATAATTATATATCATAACGTATTATCATATAACCAAAAAGCAATTCCATTCGAGCAAAGAAAGTGAAAAGAGGATCGTTCATTTTTTGCCAATTAGATAAAGGGAAGCACGAATCTCGAGGGATTAATATTCCTCATTGACAAAATTATCACGTCTGTCTGAATCGTCTCGCAATTCGCGACTATCCGCCATTGCTCGTTACGCTACTTATCTTTATGGTTTCTAATTACCTCGACCAATTATCGTTTCCAAGTTTCCAGTCGAATCTGAGCATATAGCGTACGGGATATTCGCATAGCACGACCGCTCTTACAGTTCGTAATACGCCGGTTTTAGTCGGTCGACGTTGCTATTTCATTAAGAAAGGGAAAAATATGGTTTGTACCATCGACGAGCATGGAACGGCTTGGTTCTTGCGTGTGCTCATCGTCCGATCCGCTTTCCAGGGGATCCTCGACGACACGGCTCGACGAGTTGGAAATCCCCTGTTTGCAGTTTGCTCGAAACGAAAGTGTGAAACGCTATGCCAAACTTATAATTATGATTTCCTTGGTTTTATTCAATTCGTGAATACATATACTTACATGCACGCCTACTACACCTGTGCTACACCTACCACATGTACTACACCTAGGGACGGAATTAACTTCGATTCGAGTCTGACCGTGAAGTTTCGAACGGTTCATTCGTATTTTCAAATAAGTAGAGATAGGTTCGTACTTTGAAAAATTTAGATTATACTTTCAAGTTTTCAACAGGTTTTAATAAAATATATTCGAATCTCTAGTGAGTACTTCGATCAGGAATTTGTGATAATTAATATTTCGAAGTATAAACGTTCGAAGATCTACGACAAGAAATGAACCAAGGCCAGGTATTGTATCTGATCATACTAATTACCAGTAACCTACAAAATATTTGGAGGAAAATTTGTTCAGTCGATACTCTGGAATAGCCTGTAAGTACACATATCGATTGGAGTGAGTTAGTTTCGCGAAGAGACGTGTGCTAGCTGCGCGTAGTTATTTGTTCAGTCATATCCATCTTTGTGAAGCTTTCGAGGTTTAATTTAATGCTTGACGAAACTTTCAAAGGAAAAAAGTGCATAGCGTCGTTATTTTGAAGTTTTAAAACGAAGGGTAGGTTTGAATGGGATCGAATGGAGTCTGAACATCGGAGTAGAAAATTGAGTTTCTCAATATGGCTCCGACGGGTTTGATGAAATTAAGCAAGCAGGGATGGTTCTGTCCTCTTCGTTGTATTGTTACAGGGAAACTCTGCGTTTCTAATTATCGCGCGAAACGTGTGCTCGTTCGTTAAAAGGACTTTTAGGGCGCTTTAAAAGCGATTCGGCTTTAGAGGGTGGAAAAAGTAGCGAAATTACTTGTCGATGCGTTGTGCTCATCTTTTATGGTCAAAAAGTATATTTGTGAAAGCATTTTCGATAATTCGAATAAATGTTATTAATGTTTCTTATTTCAATTTCATGCTGTTTGTTAAAACAAAAGAGCGTTTAGTATTCGCAGAAGTGAAATAAAATAAAACAAACGAATTCTTAGTCATCGTCGTCCCGACGTTTTTAAGTAAAAGAAGAAGTAAAAGAGGTCTCGAACGTCTGCGTGTAGATGATCGCTGCAAAAGCATTGCGGCACAGGAATCGTTAAAATAGGCAGCCTATTGGCAGCCTGAATACTGCAGTCCGACTACAACGCCGTTCAAAAGTTAGAAATAAGCAAATTTGTTCACAGATCATAATCTAACGTTACACGAAGAGCTAATCATTCTGTCCCATTTTGAATATATTTTAAGATCGTTTCGACTCCAACCAGAAGCGAGAAATAAATCTCCATTTGACTAACTTAATTATTATTTATCATGTATTTATTATATATAGTCTGCATTAGTTTTGCAGTCTACAGTCTATAGTATATATAGTATATATTATTATATATATCCTCGTTTATCAGCTTAGAACCAATTTCCGGCTGTACATTTTTTCGTTTATTTCCTATGTTTACTTTTCGCACTTTCACCCTCTTTGTTCTGCATCTGCATCTTCATCCGCATCATATGCATTCCGTCTATAAACTATTTTAAAATTTCAACATTTGCGTATAACATAACGTCTATCCTATTACTGAAATCCTTTCTTTGCTTTTTCATCCTATCGATAAGACCTACTGTTTTTCCCCCTATTCGATTCTTTCCCGGTGTTCAATATTGTATTCCCTCTTCGGTTTCTGTTCCTTACTATTGCCCTTAACGTCTTTATTTTTTTCGTCTCTTTCCTTGTTTCCGCCTTAGCCTCTTTGTTTTCCCAAGGATTTCTATTCTCTGTCTTATTGCCCCTAATACCATTTCCACCGTCTACATCTTCTTGCGTTTTTGTCTTTTCACGTTGTTGCAGCACGTGCCTCGTTCTCCTTCCGATATTCTTTCTATTCAGTTCCATTTCCACGTCTGTATCTTGCTACCGCAATCTTCTATCTCCGCTTTTCATTTTTCCTTCTAATTACATATCCTCCTCTTCGTTTCTTTTCTTTTTTATTCTAAATTCATTATTTTTAAAACACATCGTACCTACGTACATATAGAAATTGGTAGATTTTGGCTACTTTTCCACACAGTTGTGAGAAACATAGTGTGTCTACTAGCTGTGAAAGTAAGAGGAAATAAGTGGTGGTGACGCTAGTGTGTTAAGTGGTGTAACGTCGGTTGCGCGGGAACCTCATCGCCTTTGCATTTTCCTCGACCGCGTTCACGTAACTCGTCGCCTTTCAAAATTAATCAGTCTCCCCTGACCGCGGAGGAAGAGCTTTCAAATTTCTTTCGTAATCAGGGTGTTGAGCAAGCGGGCGGTGAGAAACGCCAGAACGGACAAGACAACCTCTCCTCTATATCGCGTATCGCTTATGCGCACACTGTTCGTACTTACGTTCGTAATTAGTCACGGCCAAAGATTCTGGCCAATTACGTTAACCGGGTTGACGGGATATATCCAGAGCGCGAATACGACGATTACGTTTTGCGTATCGTCGCGGAATCGTTGTTTTTTTGACTGTCGCGTTCGAACTGATCGTACGATGCCAGCTAAGAGTTTCGAGAAACGCGTCTGTGAATCGTTTCATAAATAAAGATTAAATTGGCAGCTGTAGGGACGGATGGCCAGAAGAACGTGTTACGTTTGTTAAACGTTCGATGTTGGTTTATTTCGTTCACTCGAAATGTGTAACTTAAGACGTTTAGAAGTAAAAGTTTGGAACGGTTGATGTAGATAGAATGCGGATGTTTATGGAAATTAAATTTTTCATGAACACAAGTAAACGAAGGAAACCGGAATAGAGATTTCTTTCGTCTACTACATATTGTAAGGTATAAGGTTTTATTTTATACGTAGACTTAGGTTCTTTATGCAAATTTTCCCATTAGATATTACGACGGCTACTTTACTTATGATAATTATATTGCATTCTGTATATCTCGTACCTATAAATGTTTCATAAATGCATAAATATCTAATATGATCAGCAAGTTATTGTAAAGTACTCGGTAAAGTTTTAATTAAAAATTGTACGCACAAGTACATATATATATTTTTTTTCCGTATGAAAGTCAAACTATTTCCTTGTTCTTGTTCCTAGTGGATTTTTAATTGTATTTGAAATTATCGCTTACTATATTCTTACAAACTTAGGTGTACGACGGCAAGTCGAAATTCAGACATTCTTCTTTGTCCTTACTTTATTAAACTTAATCCATGAAAATTCAAACGTACATGCTCTTCTTCGTCGTCCGTCATCCTTTACAGATCTGCAACTCTGAAACTACCTGTACAAAGGAATCGTCTTGTATATGCATGAACTCTGTTCTACAATGTATGCAACCGTCGTTTCCCTTCCATTTTTCTCCACCGTTTTTTCCTCTTTCTCTCTTATTTACACGTTCCAACGACTGCTTCGATTTTCGATCGCGTATCTAGAATTTCCCTACGAGAACACGAACGAGGATTCGTTTCGACAACGTTTGACGCATTACAGCTACCTGCTTCTCTTTCACGCACTAAATGCTATACGGTTCTGCGGTTTCTAGGATGATCCGCATCGCGCCACTGAAAAAATTCGGTCAAGTCGTCGACGGATTAATTAAACGCGGCTTTACGTTTAACCGAGGTTGGGGTTAGGTTGTGTAGTGAGAATACGGATTTCTTTTCCTTCTCTTTTTTTTCCGTATGTGTAAGCGGGAGAGAGAAAGAGAGCGAGAGGAAGGCTTTCCCACTTAAACGATGCCAGTTAACGACTGCATTAGAATTGCAAGCGAGACGCGGTCTCGAAGGTAGCGGATGTCGGAATTAAGCCGCAGAAAGTCACGCGTGTTCGCCTCGTTGCACGCAGAGTTGTCGGGGAACGAAGGAAAATTTCTCGCGTTCCTGTGTACCACGTTGACGCACACTTTCGTTAATATTCTTTTCTGCTTTTTTTGTTGCTTTTAAAAAGATATGATTGCGCGTCCAGCACAGTTTATCATGAATATCATACGTAAAGACGAAAAGATTGCTCGTTCCTGCGAGTGTTGAAATCTTCGGAATGTGAGAGAATGCATTGCAACAAGATGATAATTATACTTGCTGTCGATTGTAATTACTTTAATAATCATGAAAATCGTGAATAATATGAAGTTTCGAACGAAGCTTTAAGCGAAGAAATTTCTCTTTAGATGATGAAACAGATGTGGTTACCGTGAGAGGGATTATGAAACGGTATTATATTTTAGTATTTGACAAAGTTTCGGTGAATTATATAAATTATATATAATTATATAAATGAATTATAAAAATGAAGTACCGTGTAGTAAATACTGATGTTACGTTTGTCTGATATGCAATTGAACCAAAAGTTAATATCTATCTAATAAGTGTGTTTCGTACCTTCTTAACTATTATGTAATTTAAAACCAATTTTTATTACAATGTCGTATATGCAACTAACGCATCAATCTATCAAATCTATATAAACTCATCTATTTTATTTGCAACAGATTCGTTCGTAATAACAATTTAATTCTTTCAAGAAACGTATCGATTTTTCTAAGCATCTTTGTCTTTCAGTACTTGAAACAACGATGATAGTCGAAGCAGATACAGTTGGTTGCACGCTCTGTACAAACATCATTTTGTTCTTTACTGTGCGTGATGGGATTAAAAGTTTCCGAATAATACGTCGCAGCTGTGTTTCATTCAAATGGCGACAGCGTAGAAAGCGATTCTTCGCGTATTTATTATCAACGTTTGATTAACCTCGTGCTGCTGAATTAGAATAAGTTCCCGTCGCATACATCCTTTATTCCATTAGGCGTCATTGTTGCTGCAACGGGCGATCAGTTTCGCAATAATGCAGTGAACTTTTCTACGCGCGAACGGCCTTGCCTTTTTACATCGACAACGGCCACGTGTGGGTGTCACTTACTTTCCTGCCTTGAAAAACCTTTCACTGTTTTGCACCTACATAGACACACGGTAGACAGCCCGCGTGCCACTGCCTTAGAGTCAAAGAAATCTTGCGTACACCGCAATCGAGCGAATTCGGTTTCGTAGTTGGACATTGCGCCTCCCTTTGGAATTTCGAATTCACCGCCTTTGGCGAAATTTTGTCGTCTTGAGAACAAGATTTTAGTTGATGTTTAAAAATGTAGAAAATCTTCTATTTAGAAGTTTGAATCTTCGAAACGCGAAAGCTTAAATTCGAAAGTTCGAAAATTTGTACGTTTGGAGGTGGAATTATTTTTAGATGAAAGAATCTGAAAGTGTGAATCTTTCGAATTCTAAAATTTACATGCGAATCTCTCGAATTTGAAAACGAAGAAATTCATCGAGCTTAAAATTTATAACGTCTGTTGCAAAAATACAAGAGTATGATAATTTTATTACGTAGATAGTACGGTGGGATCCACAGCAGCATTTTACTAGCAATTTACTTCGAAGGATATTATGGGATACTATATTTCACGAAGGTACTTTCGTATTATTTCATTTTTATCGTGTTTAATAAAATTCATCGCGTTTTAACGTCCTATTCGTGTATTGCAAAGTTTTGTCCACGCGATCGATAATTGGTATGTTACCGCCAATTTATCGAGTCGAATTGTCCCTCGTAGGTGTTGTATCGTAATATAGACTCGCTTAGAATCGAGAATGGCACTGCAGATGCACCTGTGTACCGAACCACGAGAACTTAATGACCACGTTTCTCCTTCTAGTGGGGTTGAACTAAAATCTACGAAAATGTTGGAAACTTTAAAAGATCGTGTCGTTCGTCTTTTTTGTTTTTTAAATAAACGCTCGCTGGACGATAACATAATTCGTTGTATCGTTAACTGCTTGTCTTACGACGTTCACTCGTACTAAATTATGAAAAATTATAAACCGCATGCAACGAAAACACGTGTGTCGCTGTTACAAATATTAAAACTAAATTAAAAGCAAGCAAAGAATGTAAGATAAATTGCAACTTACACTTATCATTTTAATAATTTTTATTCGTTACAGAATAATAAGATTTCAAAAGTGAATATTTTAGTCTGGTTGAATACATAGCTAACGAACGAAAACGTGAGTCAATGAGTTAAATTATATATCGGACCTTTAAGCGGTTACCAGACACGATCCTGAAGCTAATGCTAATTACGTTAATTACGGTCCAGACTTGGTTAAATAGGAAACGATTATATGTGTAGATTAATGTTACAAACCAATTCACCAACCACCGTAGACGACCCTGAATTTTATTTTTCTTGTTGAATCAGTTCCCGTTACCCTATGATTATTCACGAATTTGTTACGTTATTTTCTTGTATCTCCAGTGCTTCTTTTTAACGCAGCTGCATCAGTCTTTTAGTTGATGAGCATGTCGCTGTAAACGTATACTTTACGACGTACATACTTCGCTCATATCTGTCATCGACGATTCATCGCGCGTACTTTAAGTTATGGATGTCTACCAATTTGCAATTGCTTCCGAATAAGAAAATTTAAATTTCAAAGCCGGAGCTTTCAAATTTTTACAATTTCTGAATTGAAATTAAGATTTCCGAATTTTAGAAATTATAATAAAAAATTGCTCGTTTCAAAAGTACAAAAAAATCGTAGTCTGCATGAACGTTAATAATTCGCGTTCGTTCTTCCTCCGAAGGAAAATTAAATTTTCGAAGGGCACATCGGTAGACATCTCGATGCCTGGCCTTAGGCATCGGCCACAGAACGACCTTCATCCTTCGCCGATCTCCATCAAATCGCCTCGTGTCCCTCTCTCCGTTCTTTTTCATACAGTCGTTGCCTCTCACTCTCTTCCTTTTCTTTCCTTTGGCTGTTTCGAAGCCACGCGAGCAGGCTATCCGTACCGTATGCCATTCATGTATTTCACAACGGAAGAGAACGTCCCACACCACCCCGTCTTTCCATCGTTCTCTAGAATCTCGCTCGCCCTTCCTCCGACTCATCCTCCACGTCATTTCATTTTTCACAACCGTTGCTTCACGACGCTTCGATTTGTTGTAGCCGTTTTTTTTCTTTTGAGTTGCTAGCCCCTATCCTGTTCCTACTTTCTGTTTCAGATTTCGTACGAACCGTCGTTGTACGGTACGAAAGGCACCGAGAGCGACGAGGATGACGTAGCCGTCTGGCGGCTGCCAGTTCACGAGAATCTTATCGAGAGGATGTACACGAACGAACAAGGTACACGAAACAAGAAGTCGTTTGCAGGCCAGTCGATTGTTCACGCGTTATCAGAGAAAACAGGGATATCGAGAGCAAGAATCACTGCCAGAGCAATAATACTCAGTTAGAAAGGTGTCGTTTCGTCCCGACTTCCGTCTAATTTGACAGAAAGGAACGAAACAGAGGAGAAACAAAGAAACATAAAAACGAAAGGGGGAAGCAGAAAGGAATATCGCTTGTGTTCGAAACAAAATTCTCTTTCTCCGCTACTCGAGATCAAAAAGACTGAATATCAAAGAGAGGCAAGATGTTGGGAGTGAGTCAACCGGGAAATCCACCCTCGAGCCTGCGACACTCGGCGAGTTTCTCTTGTTTGCAACGCGGTACCGCCAGCGAGGGACACAGGGCACGGACCTCGACACTTTTACAGCAGCCGAGCTTGCAGCTGAGCAACAGCCATCACCAATACTCGTCCGGTCAGACTTCTCTGTTGCAGCAGTCGACCGGAACCGTTCAACATCGCATCGAGGCATTAGAGGCCGTTCAAGACAGCAACGATTACGGTTTCGTGAAAATTCGACCACGTCTACGTAGCACTAACGCTACGTTACACTATGAGGAGGAATTGGCCGCTCAGAAAAACGCTCTTTGGGATCGTGACGCGTCAGCGTTTAGCGATCGCGAATGCGACACCAATTACAAAGATTGTTCTTTGAAGATCAAGGATAGAGAATATTCGCCAAAAGGAGCCTCGAAGAATCCGAACCCACTGCGAGGAGCACTGATACTTTTTACTTCGACGTCATCTTGGTGGAAGGCCAGGCAACGCGAGGATCAACTGAACAGCTCATCTACGGATCGCTCGTTGACCTCCGCCACCGGCGCTGTGTTGACCTCGTCCGAGCGAAAGTGGTCGAGCACCTCGATGGCGTCTCCGTCGAACGAACGAAAGTGGCCATCGGTGGTGACTTCGCCTACGAACGACCGGAAGTGGTCGGTAGGCAACAACAACGCTCTAACATCGCCCGGGAACGAGAGGAAATGGACCAGATCGTCCGTCTCGTCGAATTCGACGGGACAGCAGGACAGGAAGTGGCGGTCTCTCGGTGCCCTGTTAAGGGCTCCGACTGGCACCAGTTCACACGCTGTTCAACATTCGCTGTCGCATAACATGAGCGTCTCGATGATCGAGGGCGATCACTTCCGGGAGGATTTACGTGGGTCGAATTGTAAGTCGACGCGTTACCAGCAGCCCACGTCCTACTCGGCCCGTGTGTCTCGTGTGAGCCGGGACATCTACAGAGAGAACGGAGAATTCGGTCAGACTGGAAGGTCGAAGGTTAGCCGTAGGTTGTATCAAGAAACCGCGGATTGCGCGGATAGAGACGTGGACGAGAGACACGTGACCGCTAGACATCAATTCGAAGATGAGTGTCGAGGTCGAACAAATCGCGAGAGTATCTGTAAAGCGGAACAGCAGTCCATTGGCAACGATTCGCGTGCAACTACGTCTACTACAAGATCCAACCGGGCGCAGAGCTTTTATCTTCTGGATGATTTCTTACGGCCTCAGCCGCAACAGAATAACAGCAAGTGCATGCTGAACGTTTACCTGTCACCGTCACACTCAAAGTCGTCTGGTAATGGTAACGATCACTCGGCGGGAAGATCAGCCGACGTGAAACAGCAGGTCTCGCAAGGGAACGTGACGAACATCACACCGCCGCGACGTCATAACTCTAGCTCGGATAGCCTGGAGGTCGCGACTAGTCCGCTCCCGCCGCCTGTGCCGCCCCCGCCACCTCAGGTTACCGCCAGCCGAGACAGAGAAAGGGCTGAGAATTTCAAAGAGAAGGACGTGTGCCAGTGCAAAATGTGCTGGACCAATATGCAGCAGAGATCTTTCGTAGAAGAGGTAAGTCCTCGGGGGAGAGGAGCGACCGCGTTTCACTTGATCGGAGTAACGCGTGATATCGTGTCCCCCGCTTTTGTCTCCATACGTTTCAACGTGTTTTCTTCGTATTTTCGCGTATTATTCTCGCGTGTTCTTCTGGTATTATTAAAAGGTACTTCGATATCGAGAGATTACTTTTCTGGGAATTGGAATCGAGGATTACTTGATTCTCCATGGAAATTAGGATGATCATACTCGTGTTCGCTATGGGAATTGAAGTTTCAAAAGTCCGATGATCTGTTTATTTTTGATCTGGGAGTTCTATAATTCGGAGATACTTTGTTTGAAAGTTGAAGCAAAAAGTTTAATGGTTTGAGATAAAATAGGAATTGAATATCATGAGTTATGTATTATGTATACGTATTTGTTTTATTTTATGGCAATATACGGTGGCCCAGGATTTGCTAATTATTGCTATGATATTGTTACATTGTTAAAATAACGGGTTTTTAGAAGGAAAACTATATACATACCTCGTTGTTATTTCATGAAAGAGTTTGTATCAAAGATGCTGGTTGATACGAAATCCATGAGAGCGAAAATATTGAAACGCAACCAATAGCATGAATCGACATAGGTACACTGAGAGGAAATTTCTCCGAGGAAATATTTTCAGTCAGCTGGGAATGTAGAATCGATAAATCAAGCGACGCGTGCTTTTGCTTTTCAATTTTTCGTCGGCCAACGAACCTCACTTTCCTATGTTTCGATCGCCGCGTTGCATTTACATAATTGATATCATGGCTTATCGATTTCGTTGCTGCTTTTAAATTTCATTAAGTTGATTGTTATCGTTCGTGGATATCGTTGCAACTGAATTAAAAAATGTAGGAAACGAACAATTTCAAATGTTTGTATCCAAAATTATTATACTTATATTTAAAACTAAAATAATACTAGAATTTTCTTCATTGCTTTTATCGTTTATTCGTTTCTCTCTTGGAACCTAGATTAGATTTATTCATTTTGAACAAAAAATTCTTCTGAATTATTTATTTTTCAGTTACAAACATATTCATGTCTTCATTACTTTGTTTCCATTTGTATTAAAATTTATACCTTAAGAGCAGTAGCATGATTCTTTTAAAAATTTCACTTTTAAAACAACAGTTATAAACATTGATAAAAATGTTCTTATTCACTAAGTATAGCAATGCAAAAAGGTATTGAAGTACTCAATAGCGTAATCGTGAATATTCCAATAGTAGGCGCATCTAGGTATCGATTTAACCCAGGCTTTTCAACTTATGGCCGAGGAACATCTGTAAAACTGTTTCTGAAACGGATCGATAAAGCTAAAACGAGACACTTCTTCTTTCTATATCTACGTCAAATTCTGAAAATTTCGATCACTTACATTTAACTACGTATGGCAACGTTTATTATTCATAAATTTAACGTATGGTTACTTTCTAGGAATTACATATCTAATGCAATAGTATTATTCAAACATAGCGTTCAACGTATCTTCGACTTAAGCTTTTTAATATAAAAAGAATATAAAAAGCAGTAGGAAAATTTAGTTTCGTTAATGAACTCGGATCATTTTGATTTTTATTCTATACTATTATTTCTGATACATTAATTTATCAAAAATTTCATTTTCGCGTAAAGATATTAAATATTAATCTTAAATTATTATGCTGCTTATTTTACTTCTAAACTATTATTTTTTCCATCTTTGGATTACTATCTTCTTGTTCTTCTATTTTGTTCTTCTATTATCATTTCCTTATTCCCCTGTACTTCAAACATTTCTCTTCGTATAAATCGTTCTTCCCATAAATTATTACGCTCCCCTTTGAAAACTATCATTCCTCTGTCTTAAACTTATCCTTTGATCTATTTTTTATCTCTCTCGTGATGGATTTAAATTCGTCTTCCCTTCACAATCACATCGTTAATAAAACACCACCTGTCTAGACTCTTACTGCTTAATTATCGAAACTCAGACTCCACGGCATCGAAGTCCTTAATATTTCGTGCTTTCAATTATGAACAGCGCGAACGGGAACTGTACGCGATTTAACGGCCGAGCATCGATGATACGTGATATGGAGTTTAGGATCACTGATTTTACGAGTTCACACGCTTCCTGGGTCGACTGATATCGTCGCGTCGGTTCACTTATTGGACGTGATAAGGGACACGTGCTGTCTGGTGGCAGGGTCGATTCACCGCTAATGTTCTGTAACTCAATTTAGAGGCAGCAGAAAGCACAGTTACAAATCGAATTGGTACGACGCCGCGTGGGACGACGAAAGATGTAACCCTTTCGATAATTACTGTAACATAAAATAATTGGGGCACGTATATCAAGTAAACAGAAGTTTAATTAATTATAGCGACCAATGAACGTAGAAATATGGGTTTTAATTGATTTGTTGAATTAATCTAGTGAAATAAATGAACGTCTGTGCCGAATCGATCAAGTAAAATAAATAAAACAGAGAATTAAATATCTCTGCTGAAGTTGATCGGGTTGAATAAATGCAAGAGAAGATTAAAGTACCATGAATTTGGCACGACTGTTGTTTTTCTGGGAATTGGATATTCTAATGTAATCTATTTCCATTTGAATTTCAAACTTACGATTAATTAAATTATATCTTATCCAACTAATGAGACGTGTTAGAAAAGAAACGTGAAATAAATTCTGGATCACGCGCGGTTTCAAATATTCATGATTATTATTGAAAATGGCTGGAAGTTGTTAATTGAAGTTTGACTATAAACTGAATGGAGGTTTAGTACTGCTTCAAGTTTGGAAGTTACTCAATCTAGAGAATGTTTTCTCTCTGAAAGTCTATTGTGTGAAAGTGGACTGTTTCAGTTTACGCATGGAGCATGGAATCTCAACTAGTTAGCTAGGTATCTTTGATATCAAGCCTTTTAAGGAGATCCCTTGCGTTTAGGATACGCTTTCACAGTCACTCGAATAATATTATTATCGTGATTCGATGGATGAGTTTTCTGCGAAAGTGTAAACAAGTAAATTTTCCCTTATAAATCACATTACAGATAGAAGCTATAAAAAAAATAAATAAAACACATAACAACAACAAATTAAAAATTAATTTTTTTAAATTATTTGAACCCTTTAGAATTTTTTTCTAAGAATCAAGAATGATAAAATACAGAAGAATAAGAAAGGATGCAAAAATAATATTTAAAACAAATTTTTATATGTCATATAATTTATGAACTAAGTGCGTAATTAGCATTCAAAATCATCAAAAAACGGGGTACTATCTTTCATAAATTTATTTGTCCCTCACAGTTGTCATAATTGACCGTAAATTTCAACTAAATTATAGAAAATAACGTTTGTAGCCGTCATCTTTCTCTGCGTTTCAATTTATGGAGTTGATCGGTATGGTTCCTACGAGACCCATAAAAAAATAAATCGTCCATTTTAGCTTCGAAATTCCAGCTAAACTGACCCACTGTGATATATCCAAAAAGCAACGATCAAGAAAAATCTTCATTAACTTCCACCATTCCGATTTAGTTGCTGCAGTAAAATAAAAACATTTCGCCACTTCCTGCCCAAAAAAATGTCAACGAAATTGCACGAATACCATCTGAAGTGCCCTTTAACCAGCAAACCCCCTCGACATCGTTAGCCGTTCCAATTTATTCTCGCCAAAAAATCCGAAAAATGATCCAACTGGTACAGTTAAGGTAAAGAAAAAAGAAAAAGAAAAAACCCGGCAAAATCTCTGATAAAAAAAAATTCATTTGCACGTTGAACGAAGTAAATCTGCCTTAAAAAGAAAGTCAGATCTGTATCACGTGCGATCGCGTGGCTTCTCTTCTTGGCTGTATCGAGTGTTTGAATTAGGTTGCCGCCCCTGACCCCTTATTTTCGCTAGTCTCGTATCGAACGAGAGCCCGTTATTCTTGGGACGCAGCAGGGTACAGAGTGACGGAGGAAGTCGTATTTCTATCCTTCCAGTATCTACTCTATTATTAGCAACCGCTGCAATGGCTGTGGACGCGGCTCGACTGGATTTCCGTTCGATTTTAAAACACTGCCGCATCCTAGCGGCTGCCGACTCTCCTGTAACCGTGTTCGTTCCTATTTCTCTCTCTTTCCCCTTCAAGCGTGTTTTCTAAGCCTTATTGCGGATTTTCATCACGTAGCCGTGCGGCGGAGCAATTTTTGCATCGGCGCATCAAACTCTGGCGTGAATTTACCTGGTGAAACTTTACGGCTACGTAAATTCGACGATAGTAGATACGCGCAGCACGCATACGTTTCCGACAGTCTGGCGAACGATGTCTGAAACGCGATTCAAAACGTCCCACGCAATATTTTTTTGGCACGGAGATAGATTTACCACGAAGACCGATTATTACAGTGTTAGAGAAAGACGCTGTTTAGTGGCGGAAGAAGACACTAGCGGCAAGATTTAGTATCTGTTTAGCGAATTCGTTAAGTAGTTTGACAAAGTGCCGAGTAAAGATTGGTTGGAGATATGTTATCTGTTGAGATAAAGTAGTCCTATAGTTCTCTTCGGATGGACATTCTTCTATGCGAAGGGCATTTATGATTGTTCTTCTGCAACTAGAAATTGAGTTTCTCTTACTCATTTTTCTTCCTGATTTTTGTGAGACTAAGGGTAAGCAACATGTCCAATGTTGTTTATATATTTTGTGATCGATCGATCGATCGATCGATTATACATTTCGGTTCATCGTTAGAACCAGCGTTGGTGTTTAAAATACGCTTTCCGGGTTGATAAAAACGATTGATTTATCTATTAGGTTGTCCGAAAAGTTTCTTTCGTTTCATAAAGTGATAATAGATGAACAACAATTTCACAATTTCTGTTATATATTATTTTATTGAATTAGGTATGATCTATTTCGTTCTATTTCTATTATTATGTTCGTGCATAATTCAATGAACTAATATAAAACAAAAAACATTGTGCGCCTGTTATTTCCTTATAAAGCGAAAGAAACATTTCATTCAATATGTATACACCAATAAACTATAATCCGACTAGTTCTATAGAAACTTCTAAGAAAGAAATTTTTTTAAAATATAACCACAAAAATATTCCAAATATTCATCGACGATCTTCTATTATCTGGATCCAATAGTAAAAATCTAAACTGGACTTCGTCCTTCTTCAAAAAGAAAATAAAAATTCAGTTACGTACCAATCCTGAGGATAACAACATTCGAGAGTTACTTGCTGTTTGCACGCAACGATCCGGCATATATCTTCGAAATCTAGAAAAGGAAATCTCTAATAAATATCATTTTTCCGGACTCTTTTGTTCTTTACTTTTGTCCGTGCTCTTTGTTCGTGACGATTTCAGCGGCCATGCGTAACCACGAACGCCCTTCGTTCCTCGTCTGCACTCGTTTACCCCGTCGCTCTTCCTTTTTCCTTCGTTCTCTCTTATTTTTTCTTCGCTATTTTTCCTCTGTATAATATGAAGACAGCCTAGGTCAGGGACGCGTAACCTACACATCCGGTGGAGACCAAGCCACTCGCAGCCGACGAAAGGCGTAGACCGATGCTACTACAATAATTCAGCGTCCGCCACGTTGAATTACTGGCGTTTCTTCAATTTTTCCTTCCCGGCGAGAATGTGGCGTTAAATTCGCATGATTCCAAGTTGCACGCGTGTACACGCTGTACGGATTCGGGATACGTACGCCTGCGAATTACCGTCAATCGCGTCGTGTCCTTGATTTTCTCTCCCTTCGAGATTCCAAGGAATTCTGCCGTGAAACCTACAGGACAACTTGCGATTTTGTCTGCTCATTCTGCAAGTGCTGTAAGTAGAGAATTTTGATTCTTTCTTATTTTTGAAATTATATGATAAATTCAAGAGGATAGAAATCCTAAGGAATTTGTGGCTGCTGGTGCTATTTTTTCGAGGTAAATAAATTTTTGGGAAATTATGAATTAAACGAGGGAAACGAAGATTTGGAAAATGACGCAAGCCAATTGTACACTAGTTTAGATCGAATTAGGTTGAAGCGAACTTGAATTTGATACGAGGGAACATGGACGTAACTGGATCTACCAAATTACATAGAGCTGGGTTTTAGTAGGTCACTGGGAAGCTCGTAGCTTCTACAAACAGGCGACTTTATTCCACGTATATAAATCTTACGTTGCTCTTGACATATCATTTATATATATATATATTTCTTTTTATAAAGTACTCTTTATCCTCTTCCAGCAAAATCTCGCGCATTTCACTCGAAAAACATCCCCATCTGCGTCGTATTATCGCCGACTTCTCTTTTACCAAACGATCGTTCTCCCTCGGTTGGTATATTTTTATGCACCACCAATACAACGCGTTATTTTTAAGTTGGCCGCGTGAACAGGATCAGCTAAGGTTAAAAAAAAGGAGAAAATCGAAGAAAGTAAAAAGAACGGAGATTTAATCTAAAAGGGAGAAGCGGGGAAAAAATGAAATGAGAAGGAAAAGCAATAATAAGTAAAAGAAAATAAACGGAAATTCAGGCTGTCTGAGTCGATGCCCTCGCGCGAACAACTGAAAAGAAAACCTTTTATTTGGATGGGTCGACGACGATACGTTTGAAGCACCACGTTTGACGATCCCGCTTGGCTGAGTCACGATGACGTGCAAAAGCTCGCGACAACCGAACTCGAAGAGACGTTTGCGAGTGCAGAAACGCGTTCAGGTATGCGGCAGTCGCGTATCGAAAACATTCGCGGGATTGAAGTTGAAAGAGCGGAGAAAGGACGTTATTTTAATCTGCTTGACCCTCTATCGCGTCATGCGATTTCCAACTTACAAGTATTAAATATTATTATACACAAAGTGAATTATGTAACTTGATTACTTGAAATCAGTTGGCCAACTGAATTATTTATTAAGAAATATAATCTGAAGACATCTTCAAGCACATTGCAAACTTCTTCCGTATCGGTTCTCCCGACTCAAAGTTTTCAAAGTCATCTGCAGCTTCTTTACAAATTAACTTTTCCGTTAGAAATTAAATTTCCAATTTATCGAACTCGTACTAACATCTGCTAAAATATAGTCGTAAAGGAAATATAGATTTATCTACGAAAGATCTAAGAAAAAGAAAACCCTACCTAACTCTCAATCTCGTCAAATTACTTTGTCAAACATCATTGCTTCCTTCTCAGCCGCCTAACGGTAGAAACGATTCACCAGCAGATTCTCATCGCTGAAACCAATCACGCATCATCGTCGCGTCGAAATCGATTCAGCATCGAACCACGCGTCGTTCGGTAAACAGTGCTGCCTGTCCACCGAAATTCCATTCGTCGTTGAGATACACGAGCATAATCGGGATCGTCACGCGTCTTACAGCGATAACGCATTCCGTTGACGTTCCGTTGTCCCTGGGAAAAATTTCTACGAATTTACACGAAAGGGAACATCGTGTTCCCGCATCGCGCGAGCAATAAGCCTTCTCAAACGATCTCGTATATTCTTGTATATTCTTGGTTTCGTCGCTAAACAATTCCCTACTCGTTCGAGCGTACATATATCAAAGCATAATATCTTCATGTAGGAGTTATCTCGTGGCGATTTCTTCTTCCTCGTGTTGCAGGAGCACGTAACGTTGCATGGGAATATGGACACGTTGGTATGCAGTTGGATGTTCCTGGGAAATTATTAGGGGCAATTCATAGGCGCGCGTGCAATAAGAGACTTATGGGCGATAAATAAAAAGGATTCTTTTTCAAGAACGCCCATATAGGCGTTCTGTTGGTTTAGCTGCAGATCGAAAGGTTGGAATACCGATCCGGTTTTCGAGTTGACGTTTGATACGACTTTTGACGCGTGCATCGTATAGAATTCTTCTCGTGAATACCTTTTTATTTGTTATAAATGTGTCATAATTTTAGTGACATTCAATTTTGTTAAACGATAGTGGAATTTTATCGTAGACAGTAATCGTCATCTTATCGGGATGTTTTCGATGCAAAGAAAGAGTATTAAGTAACGCAACATTGGATCAACGTAGGAGTGAATATTCTCTTCTCGAGTTTCGATATAGATGATAAATATGTATCTTTTTCTATTAGCGTTTTGTCGTAATTTATACATGTGCTATAATTGTATTTAAATTCTCTCATGAATATCATTCATTTTATTAAGGTATTTCTGACCGAGTCGAGACAAGTTAAACGGCATAACGTTGAATCAACGTGAAAATGTTTCGATCTCTGATACGGATACGACGATGGATCTGATATGATGACACGCGTCTCCTTCTGTGTTAGCGTTCTGTTTTGAATTATGGATGTTGGAATTTACCGTAAACGACGCAGATCTTTTTTCTTCGGCGATGCTTTATTGTGATGCGATTGATAGCTTTTGTCTCATTGCGTATCCTCTGATGAATTGAGATTCTCTTATGGATGTTCGTTGCTGCATCGAGTAGATAGACGTTGTCTTCTTTTATAAATCGTTGATGTAACAATAGTAAAAAATAGTTACGCCATCCTATATTATTAAAAACGAAGAAACCGATTATGAAACTTTATATTAAAAAATTTCGTAACGCTAGATAAATGACTGAAACAATGAAAATAGGTCGAAATTAATCAACAAAGCGATACTTTGCTCCATCTTCATTTATCAACCAAGAAAGTATTACATCGCATATTCAACCCGTACAAATAATATTCGGTTTTATCATCATCCGTATAAATTCCCTCCACGCAGGTATTAATCAAATTCATTTAAAAAACTATCATAAAACATCTAACCGACTGTTAAATTGAGGCATTGATATTCAAATAAAAGTACCTATATTCATCAGTCGCGCATGAATTATTGCTACATCCACCTTGAATACTATGTAGAATAGTAAGACCGTGTATTAGAAGAAGTTTCACCTTCTACACGCGACTGTTACACATTTGAATCTAATAATCTCAAATAGGAAAATTGTAATATGAAAAATCTGCCTGAAAAACTTCATCTTAAATTATGTGCCCAATAACGTGACTCGTACGAATTTCTCGCACGATACATATTCCAAAAAGGAAGAAAAGAAAGCATGATCGTGTCAGGAGACGTTAAACGGGACAATTGGAAGGTAAAGAAGGTTTAATCCTCCAGATCGAAGGAAACGTGTTTTCGAGAGCGCCTCTGAAAGGGATTCCTTCACGGTTGAGACTCCCGATGGGTTTTGAAACGTCCTGTAGGGCAAACCAAAGGAGACAGGACCGTATAAGATAGAAGGCACAAGATAGACCCCTGACGGCGATATCTCGCGGTGAGATCTTCAAACCGGCCATGTCTGTCGTTGCGTCGAACCAGGGTGATTTATCATTATTGAAATACGGACCATTTAAAGCCATCGCTGTCCATTCTACGCTTTTGCACCGCGTACACCACCACGGTTTTCCATCTGAAAGGCTCGTGATTCGAAAGTCGTCTTTGTGCGTTTCGCTTTTCATTATTATTTTCTATTTACTCCGGCCCTTTTATTGTTTCGTTCGAATCATACGAAATTTCAGTCGTCTCGTAGTTTCTTACGTTTCTGCTCGTTCGCGATCATTCTGTTTGTTTAGAATCCAAAAGGCTATATAGAGGATAGGCTTTGGTACGTTATCTTTCGAAGAAATTGAGTAGATTTAGAGCACGTTTTCATATATATGAAAACATTATAGTTACTATATTATATATAAATTACGAATTACATTTTACCAAAGAGTAACAGATTTAAATAATTATGTTGAAAAGATAGAATTTGCCTAATAAGTCTTACGGTGTATATATTTTCCTAAATTCTTCAAATTTCGTGCAAATGATATTACAAGATATGATATACGTGAAATATTATAGTGTTAGTGTAATATAATACGATGCGACGATATTTTCCACGAGTAGAGAAAGAAGTTGCGCTCTTCTAAGGCGAGGCATAAATTTCGATCGCACGGATCGTAAATTTTTTTCCCCGGCCAGACAGATGGTGCTTAACCATGAATTCAATTTTGCTCAAACCGGATCTCGAGCACGTGGTAATGTTCCGCTACAAGTAAATAACGTGCTGGAACGCACATTTCGCTTCGTTTCGCGAACAAACCGCAAATATCAGCTTTATACACTTCATTAAGCAAGAAATTATATATGCGATTTCGAGTCTATTACCCTTTATATCGTTAACACGTTCGGTATGTCGCGATCATAGTAATTGTTCCTATAGTAGCATTTCGTCAATTAGCTTTTTTCGCAGAAACGGTGTTAGTATAGCATAAAAATCTCATAGGAATAAAACGGATTTATCGTTGCAATCTCAAACAATAATAATAATAAGAAGAAGTATGTAATCTGTAATGAAGAATATTCCCTAATGAATATTAAAGTATCAAACATTGGTCTAGAAAGTTTGATCGATATTAAACAGTGTCGCGTTTAAAAGTTTTCACCTCGCGATTATAACACGAAACTGTTTAAGAGATTTTCGTTAAGATGGCTCAAGTTTACGAAACATAAAATCCTCCGAAGGATAATGAGAGCGTGGTGACACTGTGTAAAAGTTTGAAAGCTCGTGCATGAAAATCGCGGTAAAGCGTGAACTTGCATACCGACAGGGATATTGGCGAGGTTGCTTGCCTGCAACAGGATAGCGGATATTTTTGGAAAGTGATTCTTGCAGCTGACAAATAGCACGGCATGTGTACAGATCTGCGGTTTATCAAATAACAAATTTTTCGCTGCAGCTAGCGATCGAATTGAATAGCGGGAATATTGTAAAAAGAAATATATATATTTATTTATAGAAATTAATTTCGTTCGAAGAGTTGCCTCGTATGAAAAATATCGGTAAAGAAGACTTTGTTCGATGCACGTAACAACTGCGACAAACATTCCTTGGAAGCTTTTAAGAATTAAGATGGAAAAAATGTACTGTATTTATGTGATACTGAATTGAATTGATGTTATATTTCGTGTGTCTTTAAATATTATATGAATTTTACTGTGAATTTCTTTTTATGAATTATGTGGCGCATACGTTCATTAGGCAACAATTATCGACTGTACGAATTAGGCAAAAGGTAAATATAAAATGTAAAATATAAGGGATGAGCATCGAAGGAGGATAATGAATTAAATTCCATGGTAGTTTAGAATGAACGCGGAGGCCCTATTTACAGTAACAATGGTAATAACACCACTGCATAGAATTAAAAGTTTTAATTTAAAACGGATGTCTAAATTTTTAATTGCAACGAAAGTCGGACTTTCGTGTGCAGAAGGAGCGAAATTTACACGCTCGTGTGAGCAGTTGTTCGGTCGGCAAACCATGCGAGGGAAATATCCTTTTAAGACTTTTTTAAATTGCGGTCAGTGCGTTAATCATCTGATAAACGAGACTGGCCAAAGTTCTACTTGTTAAACCGCAAAACCAGTGTCGTCCTTGTTAGACAGCAGGATCGCGGCAGAAAAAAGGATAAGAAGAAACGAGTTTGGCAGAGAAGAAGGCACGAGTCGTGCTACAACTTGTTCAGACGTGTTTAAACTTGCCGCGAAAATTTACACGAGTGGCCGAAACTTGTGGTTAGACGAGAAAACCTTATTAGGCGTGTTGTTAATGCGCCGTCCACCCAAAATCTTTTTTTATTTTCCTTTTTCCTTTTCGTTTTTCGGTACGATCTTTCTAAGAACCTGCTTTGTGATCATCCTCTGACGAATCTCATTATATTTACATTGACGATACATCATATGTTTATTCAAGAAAAGGAAGACAAAAAGGATGTGCTCGTTTCGTGAAAATTAATGTTTGCAAGTTTCTTTTTAACGTAGATGGACTTTAGTTTTAAGTATCTAACGTCATGATATATTGTATTGTATATTATACTAGATTGCGGTGTATTATACAGTTTCATCTGAAAGGACAATGACATTATGAATATCTGAATTATTGGCCTTTCTCCAACACTTGCCAACCTTATCCACTTTCTTTTTGCAACTACAGGTGTAGCAGATCCCTGTAATTCACTTTAGTACCGACCAACAGATTTCTGCATTACCTACGTCCCATGCAGTTTGCTTCTTGATCCGATAAGATGACACTACCAAATTAATTTTTTCCAGATAGTCAAATTAAACAAGTCCAATAACAAAGCGATCGAATCCCTATAATTCATTTTTTCCATCTACATTGTATTACATCTCCCAAAATATTCTATTAAAAACAATCGTTCTATTTTTCTTCCCCGATACACAAGAAGTAACTTTTCCCGTCAGAAAAAACATCATCGATTTTGTTGTACCGTAAGTCGTCATAACCTTGAATTTTTTCTTTGTTTCTTCAAGGAAATCGGTGCCCACATTGCGGCGTAAAAAATCGAACGCACAGATCATAAGCACTTATCTAAATGGAAATCGTGCGAAAACATGCAAACAATGCGCGGATTATGCTCGCCCGCATGTTTGCAGAATTCCTCGCACGTGCTCGGATGTTGGGAGAAAGATGCTTTGTTTGCCCGATGAAAATAATGCCTCGCGTAGTGTATTTATGTAAATCTACGGTACACGATCGCAGCCAATTCGCAATAGTGGTATCTTAATTACGATCGTGCTTGTGTGATACGTGTATATTATTTTTTGAAAGATTTTCTATAAGTTGAAGGTTCTTTAATGCACAATTACGATACGTATTACGATCGTGTTATAAGTAGGAAAGTAAGTTCAAATTACATTTGAGTTAGATTATGTAATTTGTATCTCATATCTTACGTGATATCTACGCGATTTACAGATTTTATCGGGTAAAACACAGAACGCAAATTAAAGTATTATACAATTAAGTACTTAAGTCGATCCAAGCTTTCGTGGATTGTGATCTACGACTAAATGATATTAATTGCGAGTTAATCATTAATTGAGGTTATGGTGCTCAAGCTCTTTGTCTCCATCTCTCCCCGATCGCAATCAAGAAAAATACTTTCAATTTAAAAGCCAATTCTTTTATATTTTCCGCAAATTTAAAAAATATTCTAACGATAAAAAAATAGGATTTGATAAAAAAGATAAAATTAAAATTCGATAAAAAGTAACAAGTCCTTGTAACGTTGTTATTGAGAAAATATTGCATCTGGAATATACAGGCATCGATCGTATGTGTCTTTTCAATTTTGCCTCTGTCGTTCCTTATTGCACCCTATTGGCCGATTTAAACTAGCTAGAGCAGTACACGTGAAGCCTTTATGCAAGCTTTCAGGTCGCGCGACGTGAATTCAATTTAATTAAGATGTTCAGTTGGTAACCGCGTCTACTTTATCGGACGATTCATTTTCAAGATTCCAATTAACGAAAGGAAACATTTGCGCCACGAGTTTAGTTACTAACAGTTTTAGAGAATCGATCTTTTGGTTCGATTTAGCGAGTCGGTTTAAAGTTTCGAAGATTTAACGAGATACATAGCTATGGTCAAATTTCGTGTTTCGTCAACAACGAAATATATCGAATTGCGATAATTTATTTTATTTATTATTTTTTATCTATTTATTTTTAAGCTTTACTTTGCAGTATAGGATGATTTTCGATCCACATTCTAATTGCTTATAGCTAATAACCGCTTATTTATTTATTTACTTATTAAATTACCAATTTATCGCCAAACTATTGTTTTATCGTTACTTATGCTATCACTCAGGCTTCTTAGCTCTATTATACGCTATTCCATTAAAATTTAGATTTTGGTACATCATTGCGCGTGATTCCTTTGTAAATCGCGATAATTTATGTTACTAAATTAAATCTTAGGATTTGAGATCTTTTTCTTGTATTTTTTGAATGGAAAATTCATAAAATTTCATTTTTCTATTTAAACTATTGCTTGCTCCATTCGAAATATCTCAAATGCATCGTGAAAGGTTTCAGAAATCAATGTAAGTGAGAAAAGGAATACATGTCAATATTTATCTTAATTTCGACACGACTCTTAAAAAGAGTTGATCGTATGACACAAAAATTGTTCTGTATAAAATATTTCCATAAAAAAATGTAAAACTAATGTATCATAAGTTTTTTCGAGTAAACATTGATCGAAAGAGCATACTGACTAGCTGCACGAATTTACTTACCTAGCAACAGAGGCTTCTCCAAACCCAAAAATCCATTTCACGCAGGCTTTCATCCTATGTCGGGCGTTGCATCCAATCAGGAAACATCTTAGAGAAAAAGATCGATATCCGAGACATCACGAATACTGCTCTCATGCACACGTTCTAAGACAAATCTCCGGTGAGAAGAGGGTAACTTGATAAATTACATTAATGGATACAAATCTTTCGTAAGATTGGGAAACAATCGATTAAATATTTAACTTCCTCCACGTTTCCAGACACATTCGCAGACTTCATTCCCTTTGCAGATAGCTAATCTATTGTTAATCCGCTATCAGTTTGCTAATGGAAAATATATATATTCCATAATCTACTAATTGAATAGTGTGATTCAAATGAAATATTGGGAATTTTTTAATTGACTAGATCTAATGACTCGAAGAGATTAATTTCTTTCTTCCACATAAATCGCGTATAATACATTTCAACGCAAGATATAGTATTCCATTAAACAAACCAAATATTTGATGGGTGGTAGGGGAAGCGTCTTTGAAAGCGCAAGCTCTCAGGCTCCAGCTATACTGTTCGATTCTCTTGACCCAAGCTGCATTGTGAAACAACCTTTAATCGCCATACGCTATACCTGCCACGTACAGTGCGTGGCACGCACACTCTCGGTCCACACGAGTGTACACATGAATACGAGATGCCGTGCCACTTAATCACCGTGTCAGTCTATCCATTTGTATCAGGAATGCGGGTACAAGTACGCAGTTCCTCAGGTGAGTATGTGGGTACCACGGTGAGATTTAGATTCCGGCTGCAATTTGCTGTTGTGTGTCTCACCCTAAACCCCCCACCTCTCTTCACCCCTTAACGTGTGCTGAACATACTGCGTGAAGCCACGGCTGGATTAACCGTAATGGAAATCCTCGATGTAGGCGCGGATATTGTTCGCGGCCAGTTATAAATTCGTGGAACGTTCTGTCTTTAGTCGCGTCGGTGTACGCGTTCGCGTTAATTTCACGAACGAGATGGAACGTGGGTGGATCGATCACTGTTCACTGCGTCCGCTCATTTCGATAAAGTCGCATGTACACAGTGGCTATAATCCTTTTCTATTGTTGTATTTTTATTTATTTATTTATTTTAAATTATTTCCATTTATTTCTCAATAAAACGTTGTCTTATCACTGTTTGCGTTCAATTTTCGTAGTTTCAAATTTTTCCAGGCGTATGGAAATCTAATACACTTGAATCTACAGTGGCTGCGAAAAATATTTGCACATAGTATTATCTTTCAAAGGAAACGATTCCTTTATCAGGTTTTATTGGATTTTCTCGGTATCACATTTATACGACCATTGTTTTTTAGATATTAAAAGATGTAATTAGATATTTTTAGTAATATCTAATTATAGTATTAGTATTTTAGTAATATTTTAGTAGATATGTTTAGTAATATTTAGTATAATTTTAGTATAGTATTAGTTGAGTAATATCTTTCAAATTGTATTAATAATTTAAGAAAAGGAATGGCAACTAGTATCGAAGTGTTTTACGTTATACCCGTGTTAAAGTTAACTTTCGACTTTATTCGGAAACAAATGCCATTGACCTTGATCCTTTAAAAAAAAGAAAACTACTTGAAAGAAAACTTTTTGCTATATCATTCCGATCCCTTGAAACCACCTATTCCACGTTCGTGCTTTTTTCTGTAGCGCCACAGAAGATATTAAGATGACCTACTTCTAGCAAACCACCCTCTAAATCTTTTCAATCCTTACTTTCGCGTCTAAACTTTTTCGTTGGATTCCCATTTCCATATCTATCCTACTGCTTTACCACTATGTGCTCATCTATAAATAAACTATTGATATATCGAATCAATTTTTGTACCCATTCAAAGCTTCTAATGCTTGCTATTAACCTATCGTAAATCTAAGTATAATAGTTTATTTTGGAAAACAAGCAATGAACTAGATTTTGGCGAATAGAATATTTAAAACTGAAAAAATTTGCAGGATGCACGTGATATTCCAAGATATATGAAATATCGTAAGCGAAGCGCCGGTTGCAATATTTAATAAGTAAAACAAACCTCTATTTTGATTTAGTTTTCATTTTGTTACTTACTTTTATAGAAATATAAATATTGCGGAAATATCTAATACTAGTTTCAGAATTGTACTTGTTAGTACAATCACAAAGGTAACGATTATATAAAATGTGCGATAATTAATAATTACACAGAACCATCTTATCATGCTTTTTTCACGAGGAAATAGTTCACACAGCTGCAAAGGACGCCCATTATTCTTCCTATCTTCTAGCAATCATAACCATGCTAATACTTCCGACCCAGTCTGTCTTATCGGACGTTATATTTTACTGCCTCATATTACGTCGTTACAGCCCACTCGCGAGGTCTCCACAAATTAAAACACCCGTTCATCTACGACAAGATACAAACGAGAAATAGGCCACGCAACGCTTAACCCCGATTTCAAATTTCCCGCGGAAAGTCGAATCCAATCGCAAATACGTTCACGGGTAACGAAACGAACTTTGATTGAACCAAGCTTCGAAGTTTTGCCGCGTGTCCGCTGCACCGATAAACTACAATTGGTTGAAATAAATTGCAATTTATGTATATTGAAATCATTGTGATCGCAATCGTCGCGATAACGTGTTTCAATCTTCTGCATCCCGTTTCGTTTTGTGCCGTGCAAGCTGATTCCTCCATTAATCACGATCGCGGTCGATGTGCTCTACGGAACGAGTATTGACTGACGTGCAGAGGTTAGCTTCGACACCGGCTTGTTTTGGACGCTACTGAGCTTAAATTGTCGTAATTGACGAGTAGAAATCAACTGCGAAGTTTCGAAAATAGCAGGTTGGAAGTTTTTCTATAAGACTTTATTTCCATAAAATTTGTAAATGTAGTTGAAAAGATTAAATTCGATAACCATAGTGTGATCGATGGTTATAAAAAAATAGTGACGATTGGTGATAGCTCAGGAGAAATATAAAGATTGAGCGACTAGTTAGAAAATATCATTAAATAAATATTGTATCAACGATACGCGGAACATGTGAAATATTGATATTTAAAATCAGTGATAATTTCTTTTGTCGATAACTTCCATTACCGATGTTTGATACGAAGAAAGCATCGAATAATAACTTTTATATTATTTATCAAAGGTATTTTTTGAGACGGTATAACAGATTAATAAATTCATTATTTTATTTGTCGTAGTTACGAACACGTTATAGACATTGAAATGAATTAATTGTTGCAAAGATATGAAAATTACTCGTGAATTATTTTGCGATAATTATGAAACGAGAATTAAACTAGCGTATAAAGTAACCAGTTAGAAGTTAGAAAGACGATGAACGAGATTTTTGGGATAAACGCATAACTACGTGAACGACTAATATCGTTGGATTATCGTAATAATGCGATTCAACTGGAGGCAGTTTTATCTTGGCTTTTCATTTCTCCTTTTTTATTCGCCGCTTTCTGATAATCCTCTTACGGGAGCGCGAAAAAATGCACCGTGATGGTCATAAATCAACAGGATTTTTCGTGCGTAGGTTGGCACAAATCGTGCATAGGTGTAGCAGACAATTTAATTTGAAATTCAGTCTCAAGTGTGTAATTTTATTTTCCTTTGCTCTTTGGATTTGTAAATGTCAGTGTATTATTGACAGCTTATTTTATAGAAATTCGCGTTGCTACTAAAATTCGAATAAATATTAAACATTTACAAACGAAATATCAACGAATTTATGAAAATTATAATTTTCCCATTATAATATAAATTCTTTTACGATGCATTTTATTTTAAATTTTATTAAAAAAATTAAACAATGCATCCCAAATTCTTAATCATTTAGTCGGTATATAATTCTTATTTTTTTAAGTCTATTTCTCGAAATACAATAACAATAAAATTAATAATTATAGTTTCCTTAAGTATGGCCATTCTACAATTTGTTTCCGTAGTTGATTATTAATTTGGTACACGTTAAACCGTTGTTAGTGTATTAGATGTACTATCCTCGACAGGTGCAATATAGAATCTCGAACTATAGCACAAGACGATATTTGGCGCGTTGCTTGTATTAGACGCCCTATCACATTCGATATTATGATCTGAACTGTGGCTCTACGACAGAGACACAGCATTACGTTTATCCTGTGCTAACATCTTTGTCCCTCTCTTACTTATCAGGCACCTGTATGTACATTTCCGCAAGTTCAAAGTTTAGATTAAATTTATCTACACTAAAATATATATACATATATTCACATTATCTTAATTTTAGTCCAAGATGTATAATACAAAAACGATTATAATAATTTAAAAAGGATCAAGTTTCGCTCCTAATAATGTAAGAGGTAAGGTATCAGGAATAAAACAGAAATGATAAAATAAAAGATGTTATTAATTTTTCCAGTTTGAAGATTATCATTGACGTGACAAGATTGTCACGGTAATCATAAATGCGTGTAGATATCTAGCATGCTGCTATTGAACGTAGAAAAAAAGCGATTACCTAAAGAGATTATATAACTCAAAGTCATGTAAAATAAACATTATTACATTTATCTTGATGATGACGATAGGACGAAAAAAAAAATTACAAACATACGAAATCATACGAAAGCAATTATCAACTAACATTTTAAATTAAATACACGATCGCAATTGACGATCTGTCGTACTTTTTCTATCAAATAATTAAATATATTAATTACCAGACATGTTAAATACAGTAAATAATTAACACCGTTAAAGTCAAGGAATTTTGTAAATATTAAACAAAATACACACAACCTATATTTCTATGCCCGGAACTATATCTAAATTGTAGCACACAGCTACCGTAATGGAATTTGCATTTACTGCCACTACAAATTACTCGTAATAAACGATCAAAGGGCGGCTATCTCCTTCAAACTTCAACAATACAACACACTAAATCGCTCAATATCATTACGGTTACCTGTTAGGCGTTTCGATTCATCCAAGAATAATAGTCCCTCGGTTCAGCTGTTCTCTGTTAATATTGAAATGGATCATTTCGTCTGACATTTCGCCAGGACAGATGGATACCTTCAAAGTAGAGTCTACGTTTGACGGTGGGACAAAGGAAATTGCTGTCTCGTCGAGAAATTCGTAGCCTGACCTAGCTTATTATGTATTTTAGACGAAGCCCAAATGACGCAATTTTCGGGATGATCTGGCCCGGAAACGCTGCCATCTCTCCTACGATAGTCCGATCCATCCCCTAGATTGTGGTAGGTTCGGGTAGCGAGCTACATTACGTAATGTATCGTCTGCTTCGCATTCTCCGCTCTATTGTGTGTGCGTATATATGTGCGAATTTGTGCGTAGGTGTGCGTTTAGGGTGGGCGTTGCATCCTTTGATAGACGTTCGATGCACCCCGCGAATGAGTTCTTAATTAACGCTGCTATTATCCAGTTAGGTTTGCAGATACAACGTGTCTCTCTGAGTTTCCATACGTACATCATTATACGATTGTTCACTTCGGTTGAAAGTGAAAGTTAAAGAAGGAAATTGTAACGTGGGTTAAGAACGACGATAGATTTTTGACAAGTAATTATTCTTTGGTTAATTTTGACCGATGGAAAAATGTTGATTACAGAGCAACGATTTTTTATTGTTTCTAGGAAGTTGTGGTTTGGAACGTGGAGTATATCGAATAACGGATTATTTATTCCTTCAGCCGCAGCCTTTTCGTTCTTTTTTCCATTTCGATCTAAATAGTTTTACGAACAATAGAGTGAGATATTAACCGAATCTTTCGTAACTACAATCGGACGTAATAATCCTGTTTGCCTTCAGATGTGCATAATTTATTTAACAATCGATAGAGCCGATGAAAACTTCGTTGCTTTCCTGACAGCCGAGTATAAACTATATATCTATTAGTTATTGTTATATTATTATCGTATACTAAACTATATAGCTATAGGTATTAGCTATCCAATACTTCAAACACCGAATATTTGTGCGTAAAAATTTGTTAAACGCAAAACAACACGATAGGACGCAAGGATTAACATCGAATAAATTGCAATAGAAGATTAAACGTTTCTCCGATATAATAACATTGGAAACATGAAACATGTTGTGGATACAACACGACGATTGACATCGAATTGTATAAGATCGCGCAATCTCTTAATTTTTATCGTTTGAATTCACGTTCCTCTTTTTCGCTGTGGTAATATGCAACAGCAACGAGAGGCGGCACATTGTTTCTCCGCAACCTGTTTATCGATAGTTTACCTGTTAAATTGGTAACAGTCTATTGGACCATGTAAATTCATCGGTGGTGGTCGGTGGAATTCGTACGGGGTTCGATCGCGCCACGGCCTACTCCTGTTTGCGATCATAATTACGACGGTTATGGCGGTGGCCACAGAGATGACGTCATTAATTTGCGTTCTTCTGGCCGGATTCCAATTCACCGCCTCGAATCTCATCGTCGCGGCGTCGCCGGGATCGTTCGCGGTCCGGAAGGGCTCATTTATCCTTCGAGAAGAGTACTTGACGGGAGAAAGCCTTCCAGTTTGGAAAAAACCGACTCGACTATGCCGAGTGATCGTTCAACCGTTACCATGGCAAGCTTCGAGGGAAACCATTATCTTACGTGAAATATTTGTCCATTATATGGAAATTATTATTGGAAAATATTTATTTATCATTGAGAGATTCTGTTTGATTTATTTCAAATCTATTGCTTAGCTCGTTATAGCGATAAATAATAAATTTCATAAAATTAGATCAAGCGTGCAAAGATTGAAAAAACGTTAAAGTATCCAGGATTGGGCAAAGAATTAATTTTTTGACAAATAATTCTACCATTGGAATCGATCAATGAGAGATTTGTGAGAATTCGTTGTAAGTGTACGAAATTCCAGGGAAACTCGATTTAATTCGTGGAACGTGCCGGCGCGAAGCAAGAGGCTTTTTGCAAACTGCGAAAGCTGTTCAAACATTATACGAAAAGTAAGTTGCAAGTCGATGCTTTAAGTTGATATTTGACCGTTACCTTTCACGTTTAACGGGTATTTTCGAACTGTGGCTGTGTACCAGAGGGGCGTGGGTTGTAATGGCGTAAACGCAATTCAACTTTACTCGATCGGCTCTGGTTGCAGCGATGCTTGAAGGGAAAAGAACTCGTTGGTGGGCCGTTGCGTGAAGTCCAAAGTTCACATTAATATCATTTGGTTCAGGGAACGTTATGTGACTATGTGAAATTACAAGTCGGTTTTACCATTTCTTTTGAATCGAATACTTGCTTCTTCTTTATAATTCTGCCATGTCTATTTTTCGTCACTCGTGCAATTGCTTTTTTAATGCAATCCAATTTTCAATCTTTTATCTTTCGTTTTATCCTCTTCCTTTAATGTCAGATGTATGCCTCTTCGAATGCTTCTCGTAATTTAATTTTTAATCTATTTCTAGTTTATTCTTTCTTCTTGTTTTCTAAATGTCACGTGCATGTCTCTTCAAAGCCTTCTCGTAATTTAATCTTTAATTTTTTCCTTTACGTTTTCAGTCTATTATACGTACTTTATTCTTTATTTTGCGGTATCACGAATGTATATCTTCGATCTTTCTCATTGTAGCATTTCAATTTGAACAGAGTTAGAGTAGGAGAGTGTTTATTTTTTTGGATATAGCTCGATCCCCTGGAAATATGAAACGCATACAATAGCATGACTGGAGAATTAATAATTTTCGAGTTCGTTGCTTAGAAACGGAATTTTATACAGGTTCGCCGTTGGCAACGTAGTACATGTTTCTTGCAAATTTAACAACGTGCCGCGGAAATTCACGACGGAAGCAACGCATAGGAATCGGCCACTTTTTCCTCGAAATCGCATTTGCATCGTGAAGGAACGTTGCATAAAAATCGCCGGGTATCAGAGTCAAACAGAATCGCGGATATCAATTTCTTGAATTTTAATATGGTCCCTCTTGTTAAACATTATCCCTCCGAGTTATTTAACTCCATGATAAATTGCTGTTTCGCGATATCGCACATTCAGAATAAATAATAGATAGGAAACATAAAAGTTAAAATCAATTTTACTTCTGAATAAATTGTATGGTAATGTATAAAACTTTTTATTAAACATCCTTTTCTAGATACATCAATTAAAAGACACGAGAAAATTATCGTATTTTTAAACATTTCGTTCATTCCCTACATTCCTTTTTATAGACGAACGCATCCACAAAGAGATAAAAAGTTATATTTTCTATCAGAAATATTACGTATAATTTTAGAAGCCGTATTCATTAAGAATTTTCTATTCTTGTTAATGAGTACAATGACCTCTCAAAGTCTCAGACCCTTACCCTTTCACACCCTACACAAAACCCAAGCCTTTAGAATACCTTCGAAATGACTCTCCGCTGTAATAAACAAGCAACAAGTAGAATTCATTCGCAATAAAATAACTTAAAAGGTCGCCATAAAAAGATCATCTTTGACGAAGGTTCCTGCACCCAGCAAATCGATCAGTTTAAAGATTACAAAGTCAGTCGTTTAAATCAGACAGGAACTACCCTCAGTTATCTATAACTGAATCTCACAAACCTCCACCTATACATATGTATGTAATGCTATGAAAAGAACGAACTGTCAAGGACGACCTAACATCCTAATCCAGAAAATCGCAACCAAGGGACAACATAGAAAAGAACCAAAGATTCGAAACAAGCATTCTCGTCCTTTCATTAAAATATGGCTACTTTTCCTAGGAGCTGCATTCTCTCTCGTTAGAAAATGTTATAACGTTTAACCGAACCTCGTTGCTCACTTTGGTTTGCGTTTTTAATTATTACCGAGGGTCGAGCAATTAATTTTCAAATAATTAATTCTGCTGCCTGCTGCTTCCAAAGAATTTTTACAATTGTAAAACTTGTAGTTTCAATCCAACGTTGATTGTTCTTTGCGAGCATGAAGACTCCTGTTCTCGATTGAAAGCAGACTGTAAGATCGATTCTTAGAAACTATGAGAACTACGACAAGGTGAAAACAATAGAACGTATACGTATTGGTACCAAACGAACCTGTTTGTTAATACACCGCCAAATCTGTCGAATCTAGTACAGCCCCGTTCGACTGGTCACCGTATACACCTAGATGCGTGTACAATCAGGTGAGGCATAGAAACAGGGCAGCTGGTGGAAGGTTCGAGGCGAAGGGTGGGCTCTCCGCCGCGAAGGTTGGCCGAGAAACGAGCCGAACGGGAGACGTCGGGACGACGAGGCAACGAAAAAGGAGCGGGAAAATCGGTGAGAGACGGACGCAGAAGGGTTGTGGTAGAGCGAGACGAGGTAGACGTCAGTACGAGGTACTCTCTTTACATCGGTTAAAAAAGGATAGACAGAGGGTGCGGGCAGAGGACAGAGACGAGGGACAGAGGGGTTAGCCAAGAGTAGGGGGTAAGAGAGAGTAGTATCGTGTGGAGGGAGGGGAGGGTGGAGGGTGGAGAAGGACCTGCGCGCGAATTTCCCGCGTTCGCTCAACCTCATATTGATCCCACCCCAGTAACTCCCCGCATCCTACTACTACTAGGCTAGAGGGTTGAAGAGAAGAGAGGGTTGGCGGGGTAGGAGGGTGCCGTAAGGGTAGGAGGTGGGTGGTTTATCGGCGTATACACAGTACGAGGGAGAGGACGGCGAAGAGAATCAGAGGAACGCGAGGCTCCGGGTGGTCCAGCGCGAAAAGTCGTGTGCTGTTTCGAGCGTTGAAAACGCGTTCACGTAACAGAAGAATAGTTGGCCCTCGCGGTACATGTAACGTTTCGTTCAATTTTACGTTTTATATATCGCGATTATCGAGTTACCGATGTATTTATGCGTCTCGTGATTATCAATTAGTGCCGTGAACGTTGGTCCATCGTCGGTGATCGGGTCGATCCTCGTTGCACTATATCTCTGAACGTGGTCGTGCGATGATTCGACGAGAGAGAGCCAGTAAGTTGGCGACGTGGTGCTAGATTGTCGATGCGGTACTCGCGACACCCTACTCGCCGACCTTCGTGATTCTCGCTCCTCCGGTGTCTCCGCGTCATCGATCCTCTTTGGGTGACAGTGATCGAGTCTCCGTTTCGGAAGGATGTAAACTGGTGGAATTTCTGGCAGTGGAGAATATCGAGGAAGAAACGGGAGGAGAAGAGACGCGTGAATTGGATCTGGAAGGAAGAAGGTGTGAACTGAGAAAGAGAGAGAGAGAGAGAGAGTAGTGGCCTGTGGTTTTTCGGGCTTGCTCGAGAGCAATCATCGAGAGGTGATCTAGCCGTCGGATCGGGATTCGGATTCGATCTCTGATCGACTGGGGAATAAAACGAAGGATCACGTGAGATATCTCTATCTCATTAGTCGCGCACTTTCTCCGTTCTTACGCACCATTGACTGCGGCATAGTAAAATGATAAAAGGGATCATCGGCAGCTGATCGATCAAATCGAATAGCTCTGACGTGTTCCTTTGATCGGTGGAAAGTGCGTTGTCCAACAGTCTTGAAAAAACAAATTTGTTCCGAGACATTATCGGAAAGAGAATTTTCGTTTGCTCGTTTCCGCTGCAGGCTGCAAACTAGCGCGTCTTCTCGTCCATTTCATGTTCGGTACTCGTATATGTCACATACATTCCTCGGCTATTGTACGTTACTTGTATATATCGTTCGTGCATACTCGTGTACGTTATTTCTGTACATTAATCGTGTACGTTGCTAGTGTACTTACTAATGTCGCCACTCGCGTCGTCGTTTGACTCGTTCGATCTGCATCGTCTGGTTGTGTATACGTTTGCTGGTCCTCCACGCGTTTTCACGTATGCATGTCGTGACCGTGCGCGACGACCTGGCTCTCGCGTGTGAGAACCTGGCTCGCGTGGCCTCTCCGCGTGTCGACGATCCCACCGCGACCGTTCTCCAGGCGTCTCCCTTGGCGTCGCGCCGTGGACGTCGACGGCGTCGCAGCGTCGCTGCTGGGAAATATGCGAGCGTGTTTTTCGTTTTTCCACCGCCGAAGATAATAATACAGAGATATCGCGGACAGATATGAAACCTCCTGGAAACCGTGTTATAAACTCCATGAATTGAAACGTAGTGGAAAGACAGGATTACAAACGTCATTTATTTTGCATTTTGTGATTTTTTCGGTTTTCTATGAGGTATACCGATCATAATACTCACGCTAGCTCACGAAAAAAAATTTTTGAAGATATATCATATAGCGTGAAACAGTTTGAAGTTTCATTGGCGCTTTGATAAGACACTACTGTCATAATTATATTAGTCAAAGAAACCAATTTGAAAAATGCAGTTGGTTAATTTGGCTACGTAAAGGTTTGTATTCGGTGAACGTTATCGGTCCTAGAAATTTTTGAAATCTCGTTCGTCGAACGGAAAACACCTCGATGGAAATAAGCTCGACCGTGTGTGCAAAATGTGACCGTTGTTTGCTGGTCGATCAGTTTGTCGATCGCAAGAAAACGATGGAGATGTCGATAGGTTGCAATAAGTATGGAGTACGGTCCTGACTGAATTGCATCTTTCAGTCACATTGCGCTTGTTAGGGAAAATTGTGCATCGGGGTATGGGATTAGATCGTTGGATATGGGTTTGTGGAAATTAGAGGAGCTCTCGAGAGTCTTGAGAACTCGTTTCACGTGCTTTTAGAGGGTAGAGCTATTGGATCGTAGGATTGATGGGAACGTAGTGTGCAAAAGGTTTTTGGATTGGAAAAGTGTGTTACCTATTGGTCGACAGAGGGGTGATTGCTTCAGGCAGCCGAGGAAAAGTGTGTTCCTTTCGATAAGTGTATCGATGTGTGTGGATAATACTAGTTTGGAAAAAGGGCTTCCAAGTAATATACATAGATAGACTTGGTCTGACAAAAAATTTTAACTATAAACGAAAGACTTGCAGATATTCTTCCCTTTCTTTATATAATATGAAACAATATAGATTATTATAAAGAATGAGTGCAAATATTGCTTACGTTCACTCTCGTCCATAAATGTTCAGACACTTGTAGAAAAATAAAATATACGCTTGAAGAATCAATACAACTACTTTCGGATTTTAGTTCGAAACGATTAATTAAGTTAGTGTAATGGAATTCGTGTACTAATAAACGCTAATATTTGATTTAATAATGTTCGATAACAATGTTCGGCCAACTGAATAGATAGAAAGCTTTCGATAAAATACTTGGAAGCTTTTATCTGATCGCGAAACAGAAAGGTGTTATTTAGGCGTAGTTTTCGAAAAACAACGAGCACATCGTGCAACTTTGATCTGTAACAAAGTAGAACGTATATTTACGCGAACTTTTCTCGCTCGTTTTGCGTCCTGAATTCAGTACGCCTACGTGTTACTATGCATTCTACATGGAATATGCGATTTTGTCACGGTTCATCGATTCCTTGTACAAAACACCTTGATTATATATACTTTCGTAAATTGTTTACCACAGACAATTTCGTAATCAGATATTCTTTATCTGAACTCTGAAGCGACGTTTATGTCGGGAGACGTTGTTCCAACCTTTTCTTTTATTCTTCTTGGGAGTAATACTATTATCTATGATTCTTCGAATACTGCGACTAGCAGTCACTAAAAATATTGCTTGCAGTAGAGTTAAGTAGTTAATTTTTATTCAGGCAAACAACGCGATTGTACTTGTATGTCCTTCATTCTCATCGTACTGTAATTATCATTATCTATGTAAAATACGTTTAAATACACATTACATACTAGTTACTCGCAAGTATTAATCATCGAATCGGGCGTCTATTTTATTAACAACAAGAATAACAAAGTCTGTAATCAATAATAGTTCCTTTTTGCTTATAAAGAAGTAATATAGAGAATTACTAAAAATTCAGTCACCAATGAGAGTATGTTAAAGATATTCCGAGCTGCGAAGAAGCTAAACAGAAAATTGACTATGGATAAAATAACGAAACTTATTTAGCTTGCACGTTTCGTTTTATTCTACAAGTTTAGTCCGGTTGCACAGCAGTGAAACGACCATTCTATGTAGATACGTCTGCTCGTGGAAGATTGTTAACAAGAACTAGAAGCCTGCCGTTATCGCGAAATGTACCTTCGTTCTTTTCTTCTGTCCAGAATATTTAGCGCTATGGGGTTGATAAAGTTTTCTTTTGCGTCAAAGTCCATTAAATGGCTGCAAGATCGTCACAATGGCGGTCTAATGGACCGACAGGCAGACTTCCATACGATTCATAGAAAGATATAGGTTCGATTTAACGATCCATAATACTGGATAATGGGAACAGTGTATCAGATGGTTCAGGTTGTTTCGTTGACCGCGTAAACTTCATCGTCACAGCAATATAATCGCTCGCTTTTACCGTCGAGAGTAATATTCTCACTTTCAATGCAACGTGATACGTAGAGTGAGTAGCATAACTGAACCAAAGAAGGTGCTTCACAGGGAAATTTATAGTATCGTACAAAATAGGATGGGTGGGGAAAAAATTGAGATAATATTCTTTAGAGATATTGCTATGTTACTCACTGCAGCTGCGGAATATGTTTATCAGGAAAGTATGATCTTAGTTTCGCGTAAAAGTCCGCTAATCGGAGAATACGCTTTGAATTCGCGTAGTCTCGTAAATATTCGTATGGCAACAGATCGCACGTAAGCGAGCATCAAACCTATATCTGAAACTTGAAATGTCTGCTGGAAACTACTGAACGCAACTCGAATGAGTTTATCGCGACAGCTCGGTATAAACTCCGATGAAATAGTTGCAAATAAACATTTGCATCAGTAGATAGTATATTATGCTTTAACATATTCCGTGCGGGTCACGTAACTCAGGAGCACAAGAATTTTATATAAAAATGTACAGTTTTGCACGTAATACGTGTAATATACATATTGGAACGAAAGTTTTTCAAAAAACCAAACGAAGTAAAATATAATTTAGCTTTTCGAGGAATACGGAGGAACCGGATTCGAAAAGATACGACGAAAATTGTTGCGATAAAATATCTCCGAGTGTACCGAATCATTAACGACTACGAATAATCAATTTTAACGCTCAATCGTCATATACGCGTGAGCTCATTATTTTGAGAAAAATAGAGAATAATCTTTTTTCGATTCTAACAAAATTCGTCTGCGAAGGGATTAAAATAAAATTAAAGGAATTCGTATTGAACTCGCGCGTTAAAAACCAAAGGGGAAGAAGATAACGAGACGTGTAATATTAAAGCGTCCTTCGTTTCTCCATCTACTGATCCTCTTTTATGAAATTCTAATGATCTCTCGACCTCTTTTGAACTTCGTATGTTGGCAAAACTTGTTACCTCCAGCGCTACATTATTTCCCATTAACTAGCGGTTATATCGACTTATTGAAACTCAAAATTCTCTGTCGTGCTATAGAGTAGTTTCACAAGCTTTTGTAGACACGGAGTTTGCTCGGTCAAACCGTTTCAATTGAAACTATTGTGTTGGTGTAAGGCAGATCCTGCTGCTTTGAAACCTCGAGCGCAAACAATTCTCGTTTCACTGGTTCAAAGTCAACTGGTTTCTGCAAGGAATCAGGTTGTATTCCTTCGCAGTCTTCTTCTTTGAAATTCGCACAGGATATTTTCGCCAACCTGATTTTCCGCTCTACATGGGATTTATTGTTTTACTATTTTTTCGATGTAATACGATGCACAACTTTGTTTTAGTTTATGAACATAAAAAGTGGTTCTTTATCGCTTGAAATCTTACATAAGGGATCTATAGCTAACGGTAGTATTTCAAAAACTTTTGCCTCGGATCAGGTCGTACCATAAGTAGCGCGGTTCCTTGAAAAGTCTAAAATGCTCTTATTCTAAATCCGTTGCTACGTTAATCTTATAAAATGGAAATGCAAAAGTTAAGATTTAGTGACGAGAAAGAATGATAAAAAATGGGACAAAATATATTACTAACTAATTATAGACAAAATTGTCTATTTGCATTTAACACATAGGATATTCACGCGCAGGAACGATTCTGGTCATAGGTCAGGATAGTCCGCAGGTTGGAAAACAAAAACGAGCCCTTCAACCCAGGAAGAGTCAACGAGGTGCACCATCGTCATTATCATCATCATTATCGTCGTGGTCTTCGTCGTCTTCGTCGTCTTCTTCATATTCGTTCGCAGTAGATAGCGAAACGTGCAACTTTCTCGCGGCTAGTATTAATTACCACACATCAGGCAGCGCGAAAATGATTAATAGTAATTACCATTGGTCGGCTAAAGCTCCGCTATTCTCTAAAACGACTCGATGATTAGGATCTGTTTTATGGTTGATCGCATATTTGATCTTGGCATATGTTCTACTGACAAATTCCAATAGTTTAACAGCATAAGATTACCGCGATAAGGAAACAATTTCACAGTTCTTTTTTCATTTCTTTCATTTATTTCAATTCTTCACATCATCAAATATTGTTCGCACAAGCTATTAGAAAAAAGCAGGCTACCTTAGAATTTCTTACAAACCCAGTATTGCGTTTATTAAACGCAATTTATTACGAGAGAATCGACATTTCACTGTTTGTTAACATAATTTATTACAAACAGAAATGTCTAAATTTCCCAACATGGCTCACAAAGATATCAGCATTTCAGTATTTAACACACCCTAGAACCATTTGAAACGAACTTCTGTTCTGATCTACAATGTGCAACATAACATTCGAACTACGTGGACACATGAATGATCGAAAACTCAGTCCTTGCAGTCAGTCCTCCGGATATGCACAGCTGGTGAGTTCGGTTTCTGGTGCACTCGAATGCATAACTATGACTCAGAATTCTCTCTGGCGAAAGAAAGCGTGTTCTATCTTTCTCTCTCTAACGATCTGTTACGGGCAATGCGTGGATAAAAGTTTGATCTGAATGCACCGATAGAAAACGGATATGTATATGTACGTATATAGCTACATATGTGCGTCAGTCGTGAGATCGCGATAAATCATTAACCGGGCGTGTTTATTGGCTATGCACGAGCAAATCTCTGGCTGCCGGTGAATTTATGCTTGGGCCTGATCTCAATCGTCGATCGATCGATCGTGACTCGCGAATCGGGACCAACAGGCCTTGCGATCGGCCTTACCGCTTCTAGGAATCAATAATGTCGTGATTAAACATTTGTCGCGTGATTTTTACCCTTTATCAATGACAATAAATCAAGTTTTACGTAACAAAGGCAATAAATAATACAAATATACATTTGTATATTAATACGTTGCTTACGCAATTTTTTCCGTTTTCTAATATTTGTACATTCTTTTTCTATTGCCCCGATTTTACGATCGTCTTAGAAACTATGGTATAATTAGGAGCATTAAATTTTTCATATTTCCACGTTTCTAAGTTCAACTTTAAAATCGTAATATAATTACATGCGTTTTGAAACACATTACGTTTTATTCTGCTTCTTTTCCAATCACCGTAATCACTGTAATTGATATACGTGTAATAGTATATAGTTAATGCAGGGGAAGGAAAAGTTTTGATTTAATGCTACATTACTTGTACGAGTTACGTTTATAGCAATTTGTCTTAAAAGATATGAATAATATATTTAATACAGACGTACATATATTTACACGCAAACGCAGAATTGAATATAATCCTCTAACTTTGAGAAATTACTATTCATGGCACGAGACTTTGGGAATTATCTATCATAGGTAAATATACCTATAAAACTCGTAAATCCATTCGTACATATACCAATAATGTTGTATTTTAACGTAATCCTTCACAAATGTCACTAAAAGATAGATAAAATGTCACATGTTGATATACACAGTGATCACGAAACAGTAGCAAAGTTTCGTCGCGTTTCATTTCCTGGAGAAAAAGGTAGAATTTAATTGGATTAATAACCGTAATAAATTCATGGAAGGATATATTTGATATATAATATTATGATATATAATATTTGATAATATCGTAAATAAAAATGAACTATTTCCGAAATCAGTTGCGCTCATTGCCTAAAATATTTAAATTTCACGATTACGCCATCGCAGTATCATCGATCTAATATAAAACTTATATAAGATATCGATAAAAAATTTTCTCGGCCGATACAAGAAATTCTACCCAAAGCTTACACAAAATTGACACTGAAAAACTATCTATCGCAAAAAAGCTTTTCGTCACTGATACCAGTTTTTTCAACAGAGAAATCGGTCATCTCGACAGAAAAGATAAAAACAATTTGTCACGTTGCAATTTTTCAAATAAAACGTAAATCGACACGTGTAAAAGGAAACTTCCAAATAAAGATCCCACAGATACTATTACTATGTAATAGGTAAAACAAAAAGAAAAAAAGAGAAATACAGTTCCTTAAAAGAAAACTTCCACGAATCGCCAATAATCGTGTTGAATGCAGCAAACGCGATATTCCATCCACTGGCATTAAATTCACGATCGATGGAAAAAATTAGCATATAAACTAATATCGAAATAAGTCGTATCACATGCACATGTTCGTGATATCTCACGCTTCACACGAAATCGCGATTTATTCTTATCGAAAAAATTGTTTATCGTACACCAAACAAAAGTGACAATTTTCTGAAAATTGTCTTTGTAACATGAAAAGTCGATACTGTCGTTGTATAAAAATCAGAATTGAAATTTTACTAGAAAAGATTATCTTTGTCACATAAAAGTCGATAGTGAGAAGTTCCCGAAAAATTGTCGTCGCATAAAACTCAGGAGTGCAAAGTTTCTGAAAATTTCTTTCGATGTGGCTGGAGTTCTATTTAGTTTCCTCGAAAATGGTCAGTTTTTCGACGGATCTCGTTTCGATTTTTCCCATCGGGCGCTCTACAGGTTGCGCAATGTAAATCAGGCCAACCTGCTGTCCAATATCGAGGTTCTGTCCACAGAGGGGAACACTTCCAGGCTATCTCTATTCACCCTTGACGAGCGTCCACGATAAAGTGCACGCGATACCACCTCTTTTCCGCGCAATAAAGCGATTTTTGCAAAATGGGGTGGCGGATAGTTCGCGTTCCTATCACAGGCTTGCGGAATGTGTGACGCTGCTTTCTCTTTTTCTGATTGTGTTCATAATACGTGTGTATGTTCGTACGTACTTCGTAAATGGATCAAGAATGTTTATGCGTGTGTGGGGAATTCAAAGATGTTAAAGATATGTAAAATGCGCGTAATATGCAAAAATATGTAAAATATTCAGCGTAAAGTGCTTATTATGATATTTTGGAGATGAAACGAGTTTCTTATGTTTTGTTCCTTTGGTTGTGTATATGAAAATATGAATTTGCATAAACGTACATAATCTATTGATGGATATTCAAACATTCTGTTTGAATTTGTAATATATACGTAAATTAATTTTATAAGTATACTAATTTTATGAGAAAAAGAGAAAGAAATTGAACAAGTTAATTACAAGTAGCTACATGGAAGCTATAATGTCTACATTCTCGTTGATTCTACACTGTTTATCTACGATGTAGGCTATAAATTTTAAGGTTTTCAAGTTATCGATAAATTTTAATTAGCCCTGTGATAAGTATTCGTTGGTTGAATGAATTTCTACGATATATAAAACAATTATATAGAGGGAATTAATCAATATCATTAAATCGAATCCCGTGGGAAATGAGCAAGTGTTGGAATACTTGCGTACGTACAGCTATATGTAGCTGGGTGTGTGTAAGGTTGATAAGGTTTTAGATTTATATGCATGCGACCGTGTTCGAAATAGTTGCGCTGGACGTGATAAGAAATCAAGTTCACAGGTCAGGCAATTTGTATTTGCGAATAGCAATGTTGCTTTGGCTGATTATTATCTGATCCTCTGCGGACATATGTTAGCGGACAAGAGTATGGTGAAAGCGTAAGGTATCGGTATATGGAAGTTCGATAAGGAATTTGATAGAAAAGTAATTTTATTAAGTAGCTCTTTATCGCAGGTTGAATCAAGTACTGTTGGAAGTCCATAGAAAAAGTTGGAATATCTTATTGAATCATCCCGCTGTTTCTATGTATTGCTATTGAATCTTTTAACTTTAGTTCGACTTCGTGCTATTTTTCTTTCTATATTAGAGTCAGGTTATTTTTTTAATTTTTTAAGATCTTTTTCACTTTGTGATATTCTTCTTTTTGCACTAGTGTATTAACTTTTTTTCTTAAATTTTTTAATGTTTGATTCAACTTAATACTTCAGATTTATAGATACTACAGACTTATCAAATGATAAGTAAATAGATTTTATTAATTTAAGGATAATCTGAAAGTCATTAGACGCCAAGTTGATCATTAAACGCATTAATCCCATGAGAAGACTGTCTAGTTTCATGGAAACAAAACGAAAGTCGATGTTTTCCCAAATTAAGGGTAGTAGCTGCTTTGAAGACACTCAAAGTGATGGCAGGAAAAGATGGTAAAAGGAAATTTTTTCTTGGTCAACGACCCAATCTTTTTTCCTTCGTGTTTGTTTCTTCGTGCTTCTCGTTTTCCTGTAATTTCGACTTCTAACGACACGAATCATTTTTTTCTCAATACTTTCGTGGCTTTTTTCCCTTGCCTGGTGGCTAAAGATGGAAAAGCACAGACGTAATGCAGAATGTTCGTGGACCAGTTCGAATATCTTCTAGCGGGATTTTAGAAAAGCGTTTCTTACTTTTACGTTACGATGTTCGTTACACGAGCTTAACATCTCTTGCGGTACGTCAGTCATGACTGAGGGAAGTACCTTCGTGCTTCATCTCGATACAGGTTTGCACATACACGAAGTGAGTTACGAGAAACGTGGAACTTAATTAACTTTGGATCTGAAGGAACATAAAATATAATTTGGAGATCTGGATATCTGAAGAAAGAAACCTTCTTTTTAGTCTTATTTTTTGTCTTAGATACTAGTTCCATTTGTAATTATTATATGTATTGTATTATTTCCTTTATTAATATATCATTCGTTCAATAATCTATTTTATTCGAGTTAATAGAAACTATTTTTTACAGCATAGGAAACAAAGAAGGACGGGAATGAGGATTGTAAATGGTTACATCTAGCGAGAATAAAAAAGAACTTATTTATTCATAGAGTAATTAAGATATCTCACGAACTAATTATTTTTTCAATAATTCAAGGTTTCATTACCTTTTTACATAGAATAATAAATTGCAGTAATTTACGAGGAAGTAACTACACGGTCCTATCTAAAAGAATTATACAACTGCATAATATATTGTTATATTTACAGAAAGAGTTCTCTTTGAACCATTTAAATTTCCTCTCTTGCATCCTCTCTCAATTATTATAATCAGCAAATTATCCGTACCATTTATGCGCAAAAATATCTACACGTAACATCTATATATATTCACTACATATATACACTATAATTTCTCTACAATTTCATTTAAATTATCTTATACGTGTTTCTTTGCGCCCTGAAATCCAACACTACTCTATTTGATCTCCTGTATCCGGTGACTCACCGTGTATAGACACATACACAGTCAATAATTCTTGCAGCTTTTACGCGGACTGCATGCAATCCTCTCACGTGCCGCAAATGCTACAATTTTCTCTTGCGTTCGTTCGTGACGCTCTACCGTCCAACGATTTTTCATCGTTTCCCTCTGTCCGTGCCACGATTCGCCTCCGTCACACGTCCACCTATGTACCTAAACGAAATTGACGATTCGTCGCCTTCGCTTTTTCCTCTGTTTTCTCTCTGTCGCTGTCGCTTCCTTCATTTTTTCCTCTTTTTTCACCATTTTTTTTTCTCCAGCCTTTTCCTTCTGATTTTCCTACTCTTTTTTTCTTACACTGCCACTTACTTCTCAGTTGGTCCATTATTTCTCTTTTTTCCCCCTTATTTCAACTCTCAATCTCCATTCCATCTCTTTCTCTGTCCTTGTTCCCTTTTCTTTTACTTTGCCTTTTTCCTTTCTTTCACTCGCCTTCGTTTCCTTTGTCTCTCTTTTTAATCGCCTCTTCTTTCTCCTTCCATTCGTTCTTTCTCTTTCCAACATTACCATCAGTAAATCACGGGACGTTTATTATTGGTACACTTGAAATAGGCGAATGGATATTGCCATTACAAAACGAAGACGATACTCGTCAATTTGTGTGTTATAAATAACTGGTTAAAAAATGTACATAAAACGCAGAAACATATAAAACAAAAATTCAGGGTAGAAGCTTTACTCTATTTAGGTTACATTTCTTTAATCGTCCTCTTAATAATACGAATTCGCATAAAAATCCACAGTCTAATTACAACTAAAACCAGAGTAGAGTACACATTAAAATAATTCGCAACATAAATTTATATCTCGGGGGTCTTATTACCAACATGTTTTATTAAACTTTATATTGAAAATCATCGGTCTCGTAACTTGCGGAACGTACGTCTCTTTATCTCTTCATTTTTTCCACTCAACCCCTGTAGCTATCTCTCCATGGTTTTCCAAGGAAAATGTCTCGACGCAAGTATTGCTCGAAGTTCGTGTCGTAGAGACCATCGTTGTCGTCGTCGCGAGTAAAACACACGGTTATGTTGCGCGCGATTTACGATCACATACGCGTCTGCAACGACAACGACATCGTATCTCCGATAATTTCGCCAAGCAACAAAGCACCGGATAACTTTATCGTACGCACTTCTGGAATCATTCTGTTTGAACACGAAACACGGAAGCATTCGCGTAATGGCTATTCAGCTTAGCTTGGATTTAACAGGACTTCGGAATGAGACTCGGATAGGATATATATATATATATAGAAGAGACGCTTAAATTGATTGTTCGAATGGAATGTTGTTCGAATGGAAGAAAGTTCTTATGGGATTGTGTTATTCTTTAAAGAAATTTTTATTTTTATCCTTGAATATATGGATAGTTGTTCGCGTGATTTTCATTTCGTCGTTTAGCACGTAGTACGTGGCGCTATATAGGATTTATTTGAACGATTGGGATTTTAGAAAGTGTCTCGAGAAATGACTAGTTCCGAACGATGAGTATTATTGCTTTCGCATTCTTGGATAATTTCTTAAATCTTATTGTTCGAATATTTTTACTAGATCTATATCTACATATAGTTCGGTATTACTGGTGGATATAAATCCTTTTGTTCGGAAACATAAAAATATTCTATCCCCAAATCTGCTTCTACGCATAGTATTATAATTTTATTCCCTAAATAATCACCTTCCTCGGCTTGTTGCGTCAAACCTTCAATACAATTCATTTTCACAATATAGTTTTCCAATTCAATACATTTCATTGTTCCCATGGTTTTACATTACATTACGATCCTATAATTTAACTTACATAAAAAATCAGCTATCCATCTCGCGTGATAAAATGTCCTTTAATACCAATATAGATTGCCTTTATTATACAATATCGTTTCGATCTGTAAAAAATACTTGCCTCTAATACCGGCAAACAGTGACAACATCAAAATATCAGTTAACGTAATCGCATCGTAGAAAGTAAAACAAAGGCCATTGTTTGTTATCAAGAATAGTGGTTTTTCGTGTCGTTTCTACGTCGTTTCTGCCCCATTGTGCAATTTCTTTCCCTCGACCTACTCGAGAAGGCTAATCGCCGTCTGAGCCGTCATTTCCACAGCCACGCTCGTTTCACCCCTTATCAGCGTGTCCGAATCGCGTCCAACTTTATCTTCACGGGCTGCGACGCCATTTTCCCGTTGGTTGGCCTCTGCGAGGCGGCGAAACGCGACAGCGAGCTCCTGACGCTGATTAATAGGGATTATTAAATTACAAATTGCTGAGGTAACCGGTGACAAACAATGAAAGTTCACCGGTGACGTTACAGTTAAAACGCTCCACGTCGTCAGGTGAATCGATCGTGATTCGATACGTCGCGCACGATTAACTTTAGATTCAAGGCACGTCGTATAGTTTCTTTCGTGATATTATAACATTCGTTACAACATACAGTAATATAATATTTTTAACGAATATCTAATCGAAGCGTAAGATTATCTGAATAAAAAAGTAATGGTACTTATTATATTAATTGTTGTTGTGTATCTTTATTTCTTTATCAAGGTACCGTTGTATTTTATTAGAACTGCTCACAGACGTTATATCGAATGTCAGAATTTTTTCACCATTTTCTTGAAATTATCGCATGTACATACCATTTTCTTGAAACACATGGACTCGTGCAAGTGGATAACTCGTTCCTGAGAAGCTCGATACTAATCACATATGAAGATAAAATTGTGAAACTCATGGAAAGTGACTTGATCAGTTTTATTTCTGAGAAACTCGTATCACTATAGCAGTTAGTTCGAAGTTCTATATATTGTTGAAATTCTCTATCAGAGCCAGGTATTCAGTCTGCGTATTATATTATACGGTATATTACACATTAGACAGTGTTATACATAATATACCGCATACATTTAACAATAATATACGTATTACATAACTCTTACATGGCTCATCTCTTAGCTTCGAACAACAAGTTACAGCACTAACAGTAACAGCGCACCAACACCCCCAAATTACTCACCTTTTTAAAACCATCTACAGGAACGTTTAAACAATTCCACAAAGCCCATTCATCGAGTATCCCTTCAAAGTATTATATATATGTAACGAGTAATTTCGAAGCACATATATGCCAGATTATAGCCGGCGGTGTGGTCCGAACCAATGCGGCCTCTGATACCGATCTGCCGTGGAATCTGCGTCGCTTCCGAGATAGGTGGGTACAGGAGGAAGCGAGCCGGTCGACTTCGTTATTACTCGATTATTGGTGTTGCAGGGGTAATCTCGTCGGTAACCTCGCAGCTCTCGCACTTAGCACTTACGTGGCGAACGGTACACGCCAATAACAGCTGACCCCCATCCGGTAACCCCACTTAAAGTCCACGCGGAGAGTAGCTCTGGTCAGTTCAGTCAGTAAAGGCATCGAAGAAGGCGAAAGAATTGGAAAAAACGAAGGTATCCTCTCGTCGTTACCGAGAATCCAGCGTCTCGTAACGAACGAATGGCCTCGATAATTGTAACTCTGCCTCTTGACGTCTGGCAGCTAGCGAACAGTCGGCTTAATAGAAAATCCTGGACCTTCGTTCCCATTTCGATTTATCGATGTTGATATCGGGACAGATAGCGGCTCCACGTGTGCTCGTAGTTTCTTGCGAAAGAAATGAAGAAATAGAAACTTGCGAAGGGAAGGTGGAAGGCTGATATTTGTGGATAAGGTGGAAGGTCGGAGATATTTCGGATGCTCGAATCCAGGTTATAGATACTTGGTTGGCGTCGGGAGGAAACGTTTGCGAATTAGCTGATTAGGTTACAGGAGATAGATTATGTTGACAGGAATCTTGTGTGGCTTAGTTTGGTTGCTTTGTGTGTCTTAGGGGCTGATATTAATCCCCAAGTATCGTTACCGGGTGTCACTGTGAACCTTAGAAGGCTGGCACGAATGATATCGCTGTAATATATTGATAATAGCAAATATAAAATACTCTTTGAGAAGAATATATAAATGAAAATTGAAAAATAACGTAATTGAATATGCAGAGATATTAAACCTGTTTCTACAGAAGGACGGCGTTTAATTATTATTTAGCGTTTTCATTTAATTAAAATTGTAATTAGATTACATTTAATGTTGATCCCGAGTAACGCAGTCGGAAATTCCAGGAAAGATACGGAGGAGAAAAATTGCAAATGTTATAGCAGCTGAACATTGTTCCAAACTAACAGTTTAAGCAAATCCTTGGTGCTCCGTTTCACGGCTAGAATATTAAAAAGCTAGAGATCGATATCGTAAATTGATGGAAAAGTAGTTGCAAATGACATACATATTGTGTTAACGCAACTTCACGATCTTCAATGTATTAAACATATATGGAACACGTACGTGGAACAAAGGCACGACGATGAAAACGATAACCGGCGCGTTTCCCTATTAATTAATCTGGTGTATCAAACGGCCGGGGCGTTATTATTTCTAGAGACAAAGCTTATCCTTTCGCGGTACCAAGTTTCTCACTATTGAGTGAAAATTTTTCGTGCTTACCAGCTGGCATTGTACACACCGTGGTGTTCTTTTCAGCGTAGCGGAGCGTGGAACAGTTCACTTTTCATCGTATCTGTGCCGAAAGAAAAGTGGCCCTGGTAGCCGAGCGCCGAGCTACCTAGTTTCCACGCCCTTTAATTACCGCCGCACCACGACTAGTCGCGCCACACCGAGAGAAGTTGTCATTACGGCTGCTAAAGAGCCGTCTATAGTGTTGTGTGGCCCCTTGCTACATTCTGTTCTCTCCTCTCTCGCGGCAAAGGTCGTCAGAAACGTCGAGAAAAAGCCATTGTCCAGTTCGAGATCCTTTGTTCGGGCCACTCAACCGGGCCTGTGTCCACCTTTAACGACCAACTCGGCTTCGTCATCGGGGACATCCTGCGATTCTCTTTCCCGGTCGGTAACCACGCTCGAATGACAGATACACGGGCGTGATCCATCTTTGGGCGTTAACGGAGAGATTGATGCTTGGCTTTTGCTTCACTCGTTAGCGACAAGTTAGGTTAATTTGTCTGAAGGTAGGCTAGGGTATATTTATCTGTACCTTAGGTTAACTACGTTTTTACATTCTGCTTAACGAGTCGAATCAGGAGAAGATGAAGACAACTAATCTCTAATTGTTGCGCGATGCTCCAGATTGGTAATCGGTAGTCGTTAGAGAACTATGATCTTTAGAGATGATTTTGCATCATTATGGAATACATTTAGCTAGACAGTTGATAGGTATATTTCTCCAATCTAAGAGGATATATTCAATCTTGTTATTTAAAGGGTTTGCAGTAATTTGAGTAGCTTTCTATTTCACAATATCACAGGATTGTGAATACTAGCCTATTCCTAGTTCCGTTTCGATTATTTCCTCGCTACCATTAAATTTATCAAACTTAACCTGGCGAGATCAAAAAATCCTGTAACCCCAGCCGTATTGCTTCTCAACCTATCTAAGAGCGAGGGAAATCGATTCGAGTAGTATAAAAACGTGCTCCACCAGGCGCGTACAATGTCTCTCCGGCGAAGGTAGAAACGGCTGATTCCCGTGGGCGTTCTAGGCGTTCCAGCTCTCTCAACAGTTTGTGAAAACGATTTAGAAACGCGGCTGAATCGCACAAAGGAAACTGTGGTGCGTTGACCGTCCTTTCGAGGCCCAGACACCGTTGCCCTTGGAATTCCTTTCACGAATACCTGCGCCGTCTTTCTGCACCGAACATAAAGCAAGGTAAAGCTCTATAAAGCGGGTATAAAATTCGTCTGCCTCTGACTCGTTTGCGAATAGGTAATCCGTGGAATAGGCGTTTTTAATTGCCGCTCGCTTCCAAGGACAACGGTGAACATCCCCATAGGGAACGAGCAAGCGGGCCTTTAAACCTACTCGGTTTATTCGTCCGTACGTTTACTTCAACTGCTTCTCGAACATTAACTCGAATCAGATAGGGGTTTCTGCTCGGTTCACCGATAGTCCAGAGAATTCCTTTTTTGTAGAGTTTTCGTTACTGCGTGGGTTTTGCAGAAATATACATACATATACGTATTACAATTAACACGTGGTTAGGGCAATTGAACGTTGGCAGTGGATCGTGAAATATCTCGTTTTTATGTGTCCCGTGGTAATCGTATACCGAAAGTTTGCTTATCGTGAGGTACTATAATTTTTGCTTTCGTGTTATCCGACTAGTGAATCTCGTGACAACCGCTAACAAGAAATCTCTGAAACTAAACAGTCAACGTCTTACATTTAGCTCCATTGGAAAAATGTAGTATTACGTTTATCTAACTAACAATCGTTGAAAGTCAGAGAGGTTTTCCCGAGTGCAATTAAACGGTTGCAAATTCAAAGATGTAAGGAGGAAAATATGAAAACACATGGGTGGTAAAAATAGTTTTACAAACTTCTTCTTAATTGCGAGAGATCTCATTACAGTTCGCTGCTTTGTCATTGAACTTCATTTTTTCACTGACCACTTTTATCTATAAATGTTTATCAAACAAACTAATTTTACAGATTGAGAGACGAAGAAAGCCAATTCAAGAGAAAACTAGTACTTTCCAATATTGTGACCCGCAGACGAATTCTTCAAACGCTTCCAACCGTCGCTAAATCAGGAATCGTAAAACTTAATGATATTTACGGATCGTGTAAGATTGGTAGGTTCACGAACTCCTTGTTTATCGATTGTTCCGGACACTGAGCGATTTCTGCGATGCCATATAAGCTGAATCCACCCACGTTCGACGAAAGAAGTCTCGAGTTTCAGTCGATCTCCAGTATGTAGAATAAAAAAAGAATCGTTAGAGATGCAGCGACGTCTGCCTCGTCTCTAGCATGTTATATGCAAATTTTCTACCTTCTGTCTGTGCCGACCAGCGTCTGGGATGTGAATCATGCTAACGTCTCCAGTTGCAAACCGGAAATACATCCGATGCGGCGCTCGAATAAAACATGTGAATTTCTTTCGGACTTTTGGTTTGTCTTCAGTTTGCAGGTTATATTATCATAGCGGTATAAATAATTAATAAACATCCGCAAGTTGTTGTAGATTATTTAAACTCGTGAATTGCAAACGGAGAATAATTCTGATAGTTTGTTTAGATTTGTTTCGAAACGAAATATTGCAGAATAAATAAAATCACGTTATTTCTTAGGAAAATTAAAAGTGTCAAAGTGGTCTATATCGATGGAGAATTTTTATTGCAATTTGAATTTTTTCACTTTATCTCAAAAGCTTAAGGAACTTTTTATTAATTTTTATCCTCAAAGCTTATGAATACTACGCGTTACGCTGATCTTAATTCTCCTTTATATTTTTATAATAGTACAATTAGGAAGTTTCTAAAGTTTGAATATCCTAATTATCACCTTGACAAACTTGTTCCACAATCTTAATTATCGCCTTGGCAAACGTAATAGCCTTGGTTACTCAAGTTGCATAGTTGTATAACAATTAGATCGCAGCCAAACTCTTTTGCTACTCTTGCTAAAAACAGGACGTCGTAAAATAATTTAAGGTCGTCGAATCTTACGATAAATTCACTTTTTGCTTGATACCATTTACTATTTTTCCAATTGAATTTTCAATATATTATATACTTAGAATTTGAAATATTCGATTTAAAGAAAAAGCAAATAGGCTATACAATGAGATTATTAAAACCAGTAGCTCGAATCAGTTGCTTGCAACTGCCTTTTATATCAATTTCCCGGTTTACAACTCACATCAGCGTAAAGTAAGTATATATTGTTGCTTGCCTGATTAACCAAATTTTATTCTTATCTTCTTATCTTCACGCATATAATCACGTAAAATCGCTTCTTGTATCAGTCATGTAAAAAATACATAGTTCCATCAGTTGAAGCTTTCAGTCACGTTCACTCGATATAACTTCATCCCATCGATCTATCGGTGAACAAATATCATAACACAGTCGTTCATTTTATTAATATATACATATCTTTATTTTAATTTGGTATAAATTTTGTATTATTACCGCCGGTAGTTCTAGCGTTAATACAACTAAAGATCTCTGTATGCTCGTACATACATCAACACATAATATAATAATGTTCGTAATAAGCGTGAATTACCATGAGTAAAATATACAATAATCGTGCAGTATATTTTTGTCCTCTTGATATTACTTCAATATGTTGAACAAAAGATTTAAATTGAACGATACAAAATTTCTCAACTAGTTTCTAAAAACTCTCTTCGAGATATCTACAACGTTTCGAACAATCGTGTTCCAATCTTTAAAATCTAAACGCGTACCAAATAGGTAGCTTCCTATTTCGTGCTAATAGCGTCTTATCTTCATAGTGAGAATGAACTCGTCCATTTCGATGCAGCGTTCACGCGTATCTAAAATATTGGTGGAACAATGAAATACGACAGGGTCCCTCCGTTAAATCTCGAGGATCGTTCAACGACGCGTAACGAAGCAGTTTCACGCGATCTCGCGCTGTCCGGAATCATAATCGCGATGACGAGGCGGATCTCTGATGGCCACTCGGGTTCCTATTGTTCAGGGTGCGTGGAAGTCGCGTGCAGCCTGCGACGAGCACCTAGAAACTGTTTAATTCAACCGATGTTCGCGAAATTATTGGTGATCGATGACGTATGAACTCGAGGAACAATTTTTAGATATTATGTTCGTAAAACTGGCTGGCTTGTTTACCTTAATCCTTTCAAGAGAGATTCTTTCAATAATGAACTAATTAATAGCAATTAAAAATGAACAAATAAAATTAACACACGATACGATAATATCGATTACAAAGCATTAAAATTTGAAAAAATTAGGTAAACTCTTCGTGGATCCACCTAAGTGGCATTTCATCTTGAAATTTCATTCCTGCGAATTTGTATTTTTATCGAGAAAGATTTTAAACATTGAAACTTCGTAGATCGATGTAAGCAAAATTCTACCTTTGAATTTCTCTTCGAATTTGTGTCTTTATCGAAAAAGTTCGAGGTATTTTAAAGCTTTAAAGTTTCAATGATAATTTCGAGAAGTCTCAGATATGTCAGAAAGCCTGTAACAACCCAGCAGTCTTACAAAACGTTGCTTCGAGACGTATTAGGCTTCGTGGTTTCGTAATCCTGATAGGTTTAAGGCTTGTCCAGATTTCCAGACAATTATCCGCGGACATGTGTCCACGAACAGTCAATATTGGCAAGTCTTTTGTCTTCCGTTGAAGTGGAACACAAGAGACTACGTCCATAAGACACATTGTCTGTGAGTCTAGGGAAGCCTTTACAAGTCTGAAACGCCGTTTATATTTCCTTGCAGAGTGTATATCTCGAAACATGAATAAACACGAAACCCTCCTAAATTAATCTGTACTTCGAGAAGATCGAGAATGAACGGAAAGTCGCGTGATTAAGTGAAAGTCTAAAAGCACGCGAATCTGTTGGAAGCTGTCTCTTCTTCGTAGTCTGGTTGAACGAGTGGCGAGAGAATCGAAAGGCGTTCCAGAAGCGTAAAAATAGGCACGGGCATATTTGTGTGATGATTCGATGTACGACGGAAGAGAATTCAAGGGTCAAGTTGCTGTTTTATGATTCCGTCCCGTTTCTCGAAATATCCACGTGAAAAGGAGGGAAGAAGGAACGATCGCGGGCGTAGCGGTTCTTTTAAAGAACGAGCACGTGAAAGATAAAGGTTGAGAAACTCGACGTCGATTGCCTCAAATGGAAGAACTAGCATTTTCATCCGATCAACGTCATCCGATATCTGGACGATAAGTCAGCCAACTGAACGACCGCGAGAGCCGTCTCGTCGGATTGTCCCCTCGAGATCGATCGATTCGTCTATTTTCCCTTGGTTTTTCGGTCGTTTGAGAGATCACAAGGCTGGATTGTGAGACATGGATGCCTTGGAATTGCAAGCAGCTCTGGTGAAGCTGGATCCAGCCACCACGGTGACGCCGATCGGCTCGAACGTGAAAATGCTGCCGGCTCATCATCGTATCGCGTTCACGGTCGATTTGGACGAGAACGATATGACGTTGGAAAACACGACGCAAAACGACGAGAAATCGAACAACATGGCTATGCAGACGAACAACGCCTCTAGAAAGCTTCACAACAATTGCTCGGCCCAGCTGACCGTACCGGGCCATCAGAATCATCCTAACAACCGGCAGATAGAGGTGTCCAAGTGCGAAATGGCAGAGGTCAGGTGACGCCAGCCTTGCTACGACCTTATCTTTTATCACACTTATCCACCGCACAGGGGCAGCAAGCATCATGCTAAGCATCACGCTAAGGAGAAGAGACATCATCATCATCATACAATGCATCATCAGCATCATAGATCTCATGTGGTGAGTCAGTGCGTTCTATTCGTGCGTGATCGTACGTTGTTTTACTATACATTGGGCAGGTTTCTTCTTTTTCGTTTTCTCAATCGCGAACTGTCCAGGTTTGTGTCTATTGTTTGGTAGAAAATGTCTGTTTCTATATTTTGCTCTTTTTTCGTAACTCTTCTATAGTCTTTGGAATTGTTTTATTTAACGTTATTTACGACTAAATTAATTCTGTCTCATATATTCGATACTGCTGTTGTTTAATTGAAAGAATTTTCTTTTCTTTTCTCTTTTTACGTAATACCGATTTCGTTTGCTCGGAAAGTTTTCTTATATTTATACAGTAATAAAAATGTTCGTTTTCTTTTTATCCAATAGCGTTTAGTTAGAGAATTTTCCAATCCAAAAAGAAACGGATCGTTGACGCAACAATCAAGAAAGAAATTCAAGCGATTTTATTTTGCAAAATTCGAAAAGTTAGAGAGAAGGAAAACGCAATTGGGTCAAAAGAATTTTAAAAAGCGTAACAGGGTTGAGTTCTTTCTTTTATGTTAGGTTTTCTACGAACTCATTGTGTAAATTACAAAATGATCGACGAAGGATTTTAGTACAATTGGAATCGTTGTTTCGACTGGTTGTTTAAACATGTCGGTGTTATACTATAGTATAATTATTTTTCGATTCATGTATTTATGTCTATGTATAGATGGATTATGTGTTACTAGGGCATGCATGATGTTCATCGTGTAGTGAAATCATATGGTTAAGCATTCAACTGCTTTTACTTCGCGGTACTGTTATTATAGCGAAAGCCAAACATTTTAGTCGTCATTACAACATCTAATCGTTAATAATTTTCCTTTAGATACATCGTCATGCTTCTTTTCTGCATTTCATAAAATTCTATCTTATTTCATCTTAAATTAAAAAATTTCATCTTATTGGAATATAGTTCAAGGTGAAAAATTGTTAAATGAAAAATGTAGGCTAATCAGAGTAAATAGGTTAAAGTATAAAATACCGTTCGTATGATTCGACAAAGGTTGAGAAATTAAAGGACCGTGTTTCATAAGTAGATAAATGATTTTAAGCACACAAAATCACTAGCCTGGATTATGGGCTCTGTAATATCATTGATGGAAAAAGTGTTCTTTGTCATTAGCGTCCATTAACGTTTCAGCCATGTCCATTTCTGTTACGTAAAGTTCGTTACATTAAAACATGGCCAAAGAAAAATTATATTCTCACATCAATATATATTTCGTGTATATGTTTTATGTACAATATAGCGATAGCAACAGAATGAAAAGTATTTCTGAAGTTTATAAATGGAGACGGAAATTGAAGTATTTTAAGAACGATTTCTCGTTTATGAATCATATATTCTTCTCGTATATCTTCTTATTATTACTGACCTCTTATTTGCGTTCACGCATTTTTTAATGCGTACGTCAACGCCATTCGATTGGAAAATTTCATTAAAAAGTGAAGAAAAAGATCCGGCTCGAAAATAGTCGTAGAAATCCAACACCGTCTTGCGAACAGAAGATTCATCTCCAACGGATACTACGTTACCATCTATCCAAATTGATGAATTGTTCAGAAAAATGATGACGAAGTTTGCAACTTCGTGATGAATATAGCAACTCGCAAATAACGTCCGCGTATATTTATTGAAAGACATTTCTAGCGAGTTGGTAATATCGGTCAAGTGTCAAACTTTATATATCGTGCGCCTTAACGATTGAATTGAGGGAATCTCCAGAGAATAAGCACTCAAAATCTGAGTCAAGGTTGTCGCAAATAATCTTACCTTTAAATAATTTCACCCCTTTGATTCAATACTTCCACCTTTCATGATCAATTCGATTTTTGAAAGTGTCGTAATATCAGCGTAGTTGCAACGTTAGTACTATACAATAAACGTCTAACGTTTAATTTCTCAAGGATCAAATGATCAACTTCGATGGAGTTAATCAACTTGTCGTTTAAGTGGCTCAATCGGTAATGAAAAAATGTTTGTCATGACGCAAGAAAATACGATACTAAAAGTTCCTTTGGAAAACAGAACGCTGTCTAAGTATCTCTGCGTCAGTCTCTGGTGTTACTCAAATTTGACACGTCGTTAGATTTCTTCGAGTGACAATTACTCGTGAGAAAAGTAACACATAATGGGCCTATCGTGAGTCACTTAGCTGCTCTAGCGTCGGACTATCAGCGCGGTATGAGCATTAATGGACGTATTTCCGGGACACGAGGTTGGCTAACGTAAATGAGACGAGATAGAATGGCCGTGCACTGTGACCTGAATTTCTTTAAGGGCACCAGTTCGAAGGGTGATCGTTCACGTAGACTTGTTACAGTTCAAGAACAGGGACATAACCCATTTAAGACCTATTTCAGTTCAGAGGAAACTATTGACAAGTACATCGCTGAAACCGCATTCAATTGCATTCGTGCAACCATATAAAGGAATAGTAATTACTAAACGATCTTTCTTTTGATTGCTCGGATTATTTCTTTATTGCTAACAGTGGAAATTTCGTACTAATTTAATTCGCTGTAATCGATGTCTAATCTGTCGATGGTTAATATTCTGCAATATTGGTAATTTCATTGGGGATTTTGGTAATCTTCGTTTATCCGACAGTTTCTATGAAGCTAATATCTCCTGACTGTATTAGGTTGTCCGAAAAGTGTCTTTCTTTTACAGACACGTTTTTTACAACAATGCATCTTTATACAACATGAAACCTAATCTGTTAAACGTTGTGATCTTTATCTTGATAGAACAAAATGGATCATAGGTAATTCGATAACATGATATAAAACGAAAAATATCGTGGATCCATTATTTTCTTATAAAACGAAAGAAACTTCTCGGACGACCTAATATTTGTCATCGTTGTCAAGCAGTGATCTTGAATGTTAGATTTTTTGCTCAATGATCGATTATCGTATTTTGAAGATGTAAAACTATGTAGGACGCATATAGTGGTCTTATAACATTCGGTCACTCTGTTCACGAATGGAAGTTGCCCTAACTAAATCTTCAATTAATTCAGCACGATGGTTGAGTAACAAATGAACTTCAACCGCAACTGACTAGTGACGCTAGAAAACTCATTACCTGGAAGCTTCTCTATTCTACAAATCTATTAAACAAACCTTTTGTATGCGTACATAAATCAAGTGATTCGTCAGAAACAGTATAGTACATACATCATGTTGAACGATGTACAATTTAGCAATTTAATTACAGACTTCCAGCTTTCTTTATTACGATATCATATTTGCTTGCATTTAACAATTATTTTCCAAATATATAGATCTGCTATAACTTAATTTTTCTTCGTCAATTAAAAGTATTAGTTTTGGACCCATTTTCGTTAACTATACATAGATTAATAATACAATTTCATAATAAAATTTCACCCCATTTTTCTTCGTCACTTTGTACACTTCATTTTTTGCTTAACACGAAACGATAAATTCAATATAAACAAAATATTCGACGAAATTCGAATGTACCTAGTAAATATTTCAACGATCATAAACCAGAGAGATCACGAGAAATACAGGCAGCACGATATATCGACGAGATCATACCAGTGGTTGGGAAAAAAGAGGGACACGGACTAGACGATCGGCTATCACGCGAAACGCGTATCAGTTTTGTTGCGCGAACGCCGGTTTGCCTGAAATCGAAACCCAGTTCTGTTAGGTCGCAAATATTGTTGCATTCGCTTTTGACAAGCGGCACCGTTAAGCCTTCGTTGCGGCAACGTCAGACGTGATTCATATCTGCTCGACATTGAGCCATTGGCGAAACGTTATACTCTTATTCCGGGTGTAGCTCCCAACCTGCATAAACCATGCAGAAAGCAGAATTACTTCTGGTTCCAATGTTACTCCGCTTACAGGAAATATTTGCAGACGTTTCACGTTTTTTCAACGAGGCTTGTTTCTTAATGAAGCCTTTAAGATTTCTTCCCGGAATGGATATATAATTTTTATAATCCTATGAAATTATTTTTCCAGTCCTCTTACATAATGACCACTTCATTTAGGTTCCCAACAAAAAAATTTAAAACATTATTCGCTTGACGGCGAGCTACGGTTAAGTAACTTAAAACTTATACGTGTATGTAGCTTTCGCATTTGCTGTGTCTCATTAATCGCTTTCCTATTTATAGAACATTGTAATCCGTCGAGAAGCACTGAATTTTCAAACAAGTTGGGATAATCGATCGTTTGTGTTTCCACGTGCGTGTTTAAATAGTCTACATAGTATGTCCACATTAGGGGGATTCATGTGAAATTGTTTTTCGGCCTGTTGAACATAAGAGGATGATATTTATCGCTAATATACGAGGAAATATTTAGCGTTCGCTGAATTGTTTTTTAACTATTCCATCACAGAATGGTCGATTCGATATTTCTCTCTACATATTATCAATTATACTGAAAAAAAAAGAATACATGTTCAAATAATTCTACGGAAGATACAAGTATCGTTTAAATTGAAAAACAAAATTCTACGGTATAAATCTTCACGTACAGCAAATAAAATCACGTTAAGATTACACGGAGAAAGAAAAAGGAGCGACCAGAATGGCTCAGTAATTCCATTACATCAAATTGCCTACAAAAATGATGGATCGAGTCCAAGAAATCGAATCATGTTCCACTCGTTTCCATCAAATTTAACAGAATGGATTTGTTATCCTAGTGATAAATAGATGCTATCGAAGGTAAAATTAGCATCGTTTATGTGCCACAATGATCCGATGTACGAACAGGGATGACAGTGATACGGGACAAATTCTATGTAGAATTGACATGAGCGTGGTCTTTCATTAATACGAAACACCTGTAAATCTGGTAACGATCGCATACACCAAACGAAAAGCAATTCAACCCTGATCCCTATCAACGTCTGCAAACGAGCACACGGTGCTTAAATCGATCGAAAATTGCCAGTCAAGAATTGGATCAAGCTTGTCGTGTCTGGAAGCACGTGTAGTACACCGAGAGACAATACGTTCACATTGCTACACATTTCCCCTTGTGCAGCCTGGACAAATCGATAGCGAGGACCCTGTAACTCGGCCACCCCTACCATTGCCTCCCTTCTATCGATACACGAAACCATTCTCCAGACGCGATGTTGAGAATCTTTTGTTAGATTAATTATTAATCCATTATTAATATCATAATCAGGACAGAGTAAATATAGGAGTGGCGGAAGGCTAGTCATGCTCTGTAAATTGGATATTATTAATTAATTATTAAATGTTTAAATATGGGAGCATTAAATATAAACAAGCGTATCAATAATGTTCTAATTACTAGTAAATGTTAAAATAAATAATGTTCTATCGAGGAAGGCCGCAACCTATTGCCATTTTACTAGCTTATCGTAAAATATTAAATACAAGCTTGATGCAAATTATCGTTTATTTAAATAAGACACTTTTCAGATTTTAGAATTGATTCTAGAATTGTTCTGAAGTCGATATAGAATGAGAAATATAATTTAAATTAAAGTAATAATTGAACAATTTACACCAAGTTCAAATACATATGAAATATGTAGAACAAACGTAGAAATTTTTGTTTCCTACACGTATCGATTCTATGATCACAATTCTACGTATCTGCTTTAAAAACCGAATTCTACATAATGTATTTATTTAAGTTTGAAATGCAGAAGCTATGTATTTCAAAAGAATTAAAGAGAAAAGGCAGTGTCTTCTACAAACCTATACAAGATTTTCCAAGGAAAGCTGATTCGTGCCAATAGTGTTACTCATCACTGTAAATGACAAATGCCTACCTCCTTTTCTGTTCGAAATAGTTCAAATAGAAACGACTAAGGAAATACATCATCCTATCGCAGCTAAAGTGGGAAAATTAAATATTCGTAAAATAATAATTAACTACGTTAATGGTTGTAGACTAGAGGTCGACGATCATGTTGAAAAGAATAAGTAACGTATAGATACTGGAAATTGAACGTTCAGTGGAACTTTCTGCTCGTCTTATGTCTCTTTCAGCACACTACAAGTGTCTGTATCTCCTTTATCTTTACAGTCTCTAGAGAATGCAAATTAGCGTCTTCTCTCGGTACATCTGCTGCCGGCAAATGCGTGTACCGAGTTTATAATCGTATGCACACACGCGTTGCTTCCATTCCTCCTGTCGTTTGGTCGTGCATTGTTTGCGATATAAGGTCTAACGTGTTCGATCGAGAGAACGAGTCTCGTACGTGATAAGACAACAAACTAAGGACAGATGCGTCCCATCTTGGCTCTGATTGACACGATCTGTTACCTGTCTTCCGATATTACGTACTTAAGCGATCGTAGGTATTAATGATATTAAGTAGATGATTGAAATTTGGAATTTAAACGTGACTTCTTCACGCTACAGTTAAATTCGGTATTTGACTTGATCGATAGTTTAATCGAAATTTAATTGTGTATATGAAATTCAAAGGAAATACTATGATTACGTATTATAGATATGTATTTTTTGAGATGATTTCTGGAAATGTCACATAATTACTCACTTGAACATAATTAATCAATTTTAAAAGATTATTTTATAAAAGTGTACAATTATGTGAACATTTAGGTAACTGTAACTGCATATAGCATATGTTTCGTGTAATCATGTCATGGTACCCTTCTCTGTCAGGGATGTTTGTAAAAGAAAAATTAAATAGGCCACCAAAATAAGGAGGAAGAAATGAAGAAAGCGTTACTTACGTCTTAGGTTGTAGGCTTTTATTTTTATTAAATTTTTACAGAGTTTAGATAGGGTAAGAGAACTATCGATTGGAGAAGTTTACTTTAATATGTGTGCAAACTAGTTCCGGAAATCTAGCTTCGATTGCGGAGCTTTGAATTTCCTTGGTGGTATTTGCTAATAAACTCAATTCCGGCTCGACTGTGGACACACCTGAAGTTTAGTTAGTTCCTCTAGCGATCGATCTTGGAGGATGCAGCATTTCAAGGATTAAATAACGCTAATCACTCAATTAGTCCAATTACATAATTTATTTCGTTGGTAAATCTCACAATTTCTCTTCGTACGAAATTCATCTTCGTTAACTACACAGATTAAAAAGACTACGTAGAAATTCTAAGAACACTAGATCAGAATTTCTCTGCAATTTTACCGCTGTAAATTTCCATTCGATTTCCTCCGTGGAATGATTAAAAGGACAAAAATGAGCCAATTGATTAACTACGGTAATTTGTGAAAATTACTTGGAAAACGAATCATCGCATTATCAAATTCTCCGAATTATCCAGTTCGACGAAAACACGATTAAAGGACAGGTCATCGTATTATGGAGGAGCAAGGCTGTTTCCGCGTTAACGCGCGAACAGTTTTCGAGATTCCACGAGTATGGATGAGAATCGCGCTGGTTTTTCCGCGTTTCATGCGGGTCACGCGTGTCAACGAGCTCACGAACTTTTAACAAGTTTGTATTCCGAGTGCAGAGTCCGTCTCTCTGTATGTCATTTGTACCCCACGATATACGCGGCAAGTGCTCGTCTTAAACGTGCGAGCGCGTGTGCTTACGAATTTCGCGGCATCCGGCCGATGTTGATCACGCAGTTGTTTTATTGGCTATTGGATGAGCTTGTAATTATTTCTCTTAATTGCATTTCGTAAAACAATGGTCGGTATTGTTAGTTCGGTCGGTTCTCTTCATTGTTCTCGTCAATGTAACTACTTCCAACGCGGACCTAGATGCAAGATCAATCAGATTTCTATTAAAATAATTTGTAATAAGGAAACACATAAGGATAAGATGTTAATCGTAAGTGACAAAGGAATTCGTTATTTCATTTTTTAAGTAAGCACTGGTTACATGCGTCGCGTATATCTGTGTACTATACGTGTCTCGTTATGGAAAGCTTATTAAGAGGAAAACAAATACGTACGTATAGTGAAAGTTCATTAATCTGAACCTATTAAGAGGAAAATATTTGATGTATGAAACTGGAGCTGATATAATGGCTAGTCATCCATTCTCCTCAGTATCTTGACTTTTCTTTCATAGAATAAAAGTTCACGTTCTGATAAATGAAATCAATGAGCAGGAGTTCATTTAATTAAACGCAAACAAAAGTTTCGTTCTAAAAGTAAATGGAATTCTATCGTAATATATAGATTTTGATCTTGTCTATTATGTCTTCAATAAGGAACAGTCGTAAACCGGATCTCATTATTTTCTATAAATAAGCTAGTTGTATAAATGTAACTTCCTTTCTGTTTGCTTTACAAACTTATCAGATTTTTGTGCTCTATGCATAGTGTATATGTATGTTAGACAATCGTAGTCAAAAGGGTTAGTGACAGCGAAGAGTTAAGTTACTCGGGACAAACAATCTGCAACTTCAACAGAACTTCTTCCTTTACAACGGACATACTCTTTTTCTTTGCTTCCACAGACATACTTCCTTCTGTACTAGAATGCTACAATTGTTACGAACATTTCTTCAGAGCACTTCCCTCTGATTTTCCTATTCACTCACGTACGTTATATACACACACTCTTATTCCAGTTTCCCTCGCGGACAAGCATCTTGTTTTCCTATGGCTTTTTATCATACTCGGAGTTTTTTACTTGGAACGCCACAATTTGTGTACTTTTTACCGAAACAATACCGTACTACGAGTCTTCAAAACAGCGTAGAAAACAAAGAAACAATGCAATTTGCTTTGTATTATGTGATCTTCTCGTTTACGTTTAATTTTGATCATAATTCTGAGGAATTTGAAAGTTGTGGAAATGTACAAAAATATGTAAAATATCCGAAAGGAAGTAAAGTTGCATATCGCGTTTAATAGACGAAACAAAGCTCAACTTAAATTGCTTGAAAGATGAAGATGCTTGAAAAATCATACATATTGTCATACATATTCTCTTTCATATGAACAGACTATCGATATTATGATTAGAGACTGTCAATATTTCATGCGAATAATTTTTTATGACATAAGAATGTATGAAATTCATATAATATACATGAAGTACATATACAAAATTGCTTATACCAGTTATAATATGTAGTAGCTGAAACAAATTGCTATTTAAATTTCGCTTCCTTAGTTATGTTAATCAATGTATAAATTTGCATAAACATCCGTAGTCTATTTATAAAATAGACAACACGTTGGATATGTGTTATCCAAACGGTGTCCATATTATTATTATACATCATTCATGGGTTTTCTCATAAACCCTTTATCCATCGTTCTTCATTTCCCATCTTTGTGCAACGTTACCTCGTCGACCACCCTCATCACGTTTTCATGTAATTTCGTTTCACCAGGGGTGCTATATCGTCGCGATATACGCATGCAAACGCAGCGGCACATAAATTTCAAGGGATTCGCGCGTTCGCATTACTTTCGCGATTTTGTGGCCGCGTGCATATGCGAACATGTCGTCACGGGCTTGAAACCTCATCCTTCGATGCCGAATTTAAATATAGCGACCAAACAACTGGTATTTTATCATTCAGATGCAACTATTTACCGCGGAATGACCCATTTTCTTCTATGATCGAATTTTCTCTCGAACACCAGTCGAATTAAAAAGAAATTTCGTAGAAGAGGGTCGAAGAATTTTGTTTATTTTATTGGGAATTGAATTAATACTTTTGTACGTATTTCATTGTGCTTTTTTAATTATTTTACGTTTTAATGTCGCTTTAGTTTCGATCGAGAAAAAGACCTTCAATAATTTAAATAAATTTTTAATATACGATCGAAACAGGAAACGATGGATATCAGAGACTATTCTTCGTAAAATCTTCATGTAGAGTTTACTTCGGGAGTGCTACCATCGTAATTAACTTTGCACAAATTTATAATTCAAATACTAAATACTTCCTTCGGTATTTCATACATTCAGCTATTTCTATAACTGTCTTTCACTTTTATGCTTGCATTATCTTGTTTTTGTTACACAATTAATCGTTTAAATGAATATCATACAATTGAAATAATTATACTCTTCACTTCATCAACAATGATTCCCTACACCGCCACTTTTACCATTTACATTTCACTGCTTCAATAGTCACTTCAACTATGTAGATAATTATACTTCAATTTCATTAATGACACTCGTGCTATCAGCCACTTTTACCATTTTAACTTTCTCTTTAAGTACCATTGCTATTATTGCTTCAGAAACGTAGCTGATATTATCAATTTGGAACTAAGAAAAAAAAGCTAAGAAAAGTAAAAAAACTAAATATGAAACATGAAATTGAAAAACTAAAAAACCAAAAGATCTGAAAAAGTAGAACGAACTATTTGCGACGCGATTTACTCGACTCACCATTTTATTTCACGTCCATTTTTCCAGAAATCTCCCAAATTTCATCTCTTTTTTTTCCATCTATTCATCGTGTCAACGCGATTTTACTACCTTCAATCTCGATTGCCATCGAACCAACCCTCAGCACGAAGTATTAAAATTTTCCTATAAATAAGACGTCTCAGAGTTTCTGGCGGTGATTTATATGCCACTTACGCACACGTTTCGTTTGCCAGCCTGTGTACTTACTTTACCCTCTTCATTATCGTTAAACCGGTTGCTAAAGCGACCCCTGGCTGGTCTAGCACCCTTGTTTTCGGTGGAACCCTTCGTCGTAAAGGGCCACCGACAAGGTCACTCTTTCAATCAGCGCTCGACGGCCTAACGAAGCTGAAAAAGACCGGCAGAAATACAAGGTATACCCGTGCTTACACACCAGACGAAGATTTTAGTCAGATCCTCAGACGGAGATGGATATCTGCTTAAGAGCTTCTGTTGCTGGTCGCTACATTCTATCGTAGCTTAATGTGTTAGCTTGCTGCATACGAAATGTCATTTTCACGAATTAAATTTTAACCAAATTTTTGATTTAAAATTATAACGATGGTAATTCTTGAAAATATTTAATTAAATCTTTTAATTCTTCTATGCACCGTTTGGAGGGAATTTTCTATTGTTTCACGTTTATACAGATTACATACAAATATGTTAAAAGTCTATATCAATATAATATAGAAATATATGAAACCTTCGCTTTTGGAATTTTGATTTTTATTGGGCAAACTCCAAATATTTGATATCACACGTTGAACGCGGCACCAAAAAGGGTAGCAGAAATACTTTCCTTTATCTCTTAAAAAAACGAGCCATTATCTTTCCTACTATACATAAAAATTCCATTCACATTATTCAACGAAAAAGTTATTTGTTTCAAATGTTACTACCTTCAGCGCCATATACGACATTGTATGTTATCGAATACGGATCAATCGACTTATGTTCAGTTCCGAGGTTTTCCCCCTGGAAATTGGGTGAGGGGATTAAGGATGATGTCGTAGCTCGATCTGTGGATTATCGGCTCTGAATGTTAGTTTCATACCGCAATATAGCAAATATTTATATCATCAATATTCTCCGTGATAATTGCTTGCTTTGTCGTCCTATTATTAATGGATTTAATGAATAAGTGAATTTACTAATAATCGTGATTTTACGATCGGAAATGCCAATTTCTTTTCTGAATACGTCGTACTTATTTCCGATTGAAAAATAATCGTAATATGCAGCATACGTATAGGATGTGTAACGAGAGTACATTTGTTCTCTAAGCTACATTTAAAAGAGAAAAATTCAGAATATAATCTGTCTGATATAGGATCTATCTCGTTTAGTATGGAGAGCGGATCTATCCGCTGTGTTAAGACGATTGTATTGTAGGTCGAATAAATCTATCTGGTGTAGAACTGAATCAGATTCAGCGATGCAGTTTAAATATTTATATTTGCATTTTGTATCTTTTCATGCCGTACTTTATCATGTTATAGTGAAGAAACGACTCGATATTTTTAGAACAGCATGAGAATAAAAAGCCAAAGTGTAGTATGTGCGAGGAAAATACAGAAAATACAATTTACTGTGCGCAGTTCTTTGTTTTCCTATATAATACGTATCGTACAAAAGAAGTTTATATAGTAATATAAAAATGTATATATACATAATTAACTTTTATCAGACATTAAATTACAATCAAAGTCCTATTTAAGTTACGAACGTAATTTAATTTTACTCCATGATAGTAGTCCGCCATTGCGTTTTTTCTTAAGCGTATTAAACTACAAACCTAAACTCTAACACACAAGTTTAATAACATTTGAATGTAATTTGTCAAACTTTCACAAAAAATGAAACGTGAGAATAAATACGAAAAGTAATTTAATGCAATAATTGGAAGAGCAATTTAACGAAAGAATATCACTACAAGCTCGAGGAAATGTCATTTACTGTATAATTCTCTGACGAATTTATATCAATCCACCAAACTATTTTAAACTTTCCTCGTTCGCTAACCCGTATAAAAAAGCACCAAGAAAACGTACGAAAGATCACTAGCAGAACCATCAATGAATCATTACGAAAACAACTGTGCGACACTTCGTTCCACTTTCAAGATTCTCATCCACTATAAATTTCCACATCCGGCTCGTACAATCGTCACAGAATGTGCACGTGATGCTGACACGAATTCGAGACCCTTGAAACACCTGATGATGAATCGAACGATAATTTGCCAGCGCAATTTCGTCCCCTGGACGCACGAACAGCAAATTTCAAAGGAAAGGAAATGCTTGATAACGTTTCACGAGCGCATACTCTGACGATTGAGAAGAGTAAAAAAACAGCACCAGGGACCTTGACCACCGAGTTCTACATCGATGGTCATATTTATTCGAAGAGCATAGCCAGCCTTCGAAGAGAAATTGGTATTAATAGATAGCCTGCACTCTCGTAGACTTCGATTAATTTCAGGTCTCTCGTCATTTTCCAAGGCATTCGTGAGAGCCATCCGACACAGAGGGATCGAGTATCCGACCCTTATTAAGGTAGTCACTAATGAATATTAATTATATCTTCGTGACACATACACACGCATACATCTTCACGCTTGATGTGTATGCATCGTCGTAATTTGTCTTTTACGAGAACCGTTCGACATTTAATGAGACGCTCGAGAAATGTTGAAAGCAGTGTTGGAACTGATCGGTTGGAACGATGCCGACTTTTTTTATTTTTGACAAACATTTTGTACTTTCTTGCGTCTTCGTGGTAGTTTCGCCCTTTTATTCGATTGATTACAATTAGTTTATTGAGAGTATATGTCTGTCTTGTTTTGCTTTTTTATTACGTTTATATGCGAATCTTCCTATGCTTAAAAGAGTGACACGAAGAGACACGTATTTGGATTTAATGGGAGATGATGTTGTTTTAGTTACACTTCTGGTAAATATTTCAATTTTGAGGCCAGGGTAAAATATCAATCCAGTGTACGTAACTTTGCGAATGAGTAATATCAGTGTAATTTGTTTGCAACTGTCATGAATGAGAAAAAACAATTTGTCACCTGTCGCTGAAGGCACTCAACTGCTAAGTGTATTAAAATTGGAGCAGAGTAAAAGTGGTAGCCACGGTTCTGTAAATTACAAATTGATCTTCCTTTAGAAGTAATGATCGCGCGTACCATTTTTCATCCCCATTCACGAAAGATACTTCTCACGAGAGAAAAATCGTCTCGCTTTTCAAATACATAAACATCTTTTTAAAAACATCATCCATTAATTTCTATGACAAAGACTACAGCCGGATGTTTCAATCGCAAGTAATTCTCGATTAACTGAGTTCACCGAAAAATGGCAAAAAATGAGATTAAAGATTGAAAAATAAAACTGAAGAGGTCGATGTGCTCGCACTTGTACGTGTTTTATCATTTCGTATTATTTACCCGAGACATCGAGTCGTCTTATAACAATATTTATTTGATTGTGTGCTATTTTCTTCGATAATACTCGTGATACCCTGTGGCGTACTAAGAACGTCGTGTTTATCAAGCAAATTACCAGGCGTACACGCTAATTCAAGAAAGTGATTTAGATTATGGTATAAGGCATAAAGCAACATTTTCAACAACACACGATCATCGTTCGATCAGCCCACGCGCGCACCTCGATACCTTTATATCGAATGCATAAAGAAGATTAAGCAAACAGGGTTGCACGAAGCCTGAACTGACCACGTGTTGCGGTTTCGTACGCAAATTGAGAACTTCGCGATTTTATTGCGAGACCACACTGGAATGAATACGCCATTGTTCAAAAGTTTGGGATCGTTTGTTCGTCTTCTTCAATATTCTTCTCAGTAGGATATCTTAAGATTTTTCTTCTTGGCACGTACATGTTAAAGCTTATTCCTTTTTCAAATATATCGTTTACTAGGTAGAGAAGAGTGACAATTACGATCGTAAGGAAAATAAATTTTTGAGAATTATTGGTTTGAAGGATCAGAATAGAAGTGGATAATGATAATTTGTTTATTTACGATTTAGCTAATTTTTTAGGAATCCTAATAATCTGTATTACTTACTATCATAAAAGGGGTCAAAATAGCTATGTTGTCAATTGTGGCACTATACTTGTTGAATAATAAATACATATGTATTTAGTTAATTTTGTTGCTATTTTGGAGTAAATAGCTCACTCTATATTTTACATCTTGTAGATTTTTAATTTTCAAATGTTAAAAACATATTACGATTTAATAAAAAAAATTCTACTTTTATATGTTTATCAAAATATTAGCAATTATGAGAGAACTGGATATAATTTATAGACAAAATTTCGTTGCGAATGACAACATTGAAAATGGCACTCGCTTGGCCTTCACGTTTTAACTTTACGGATCGAGAAGTATACGTGAAGCATTTATTGCACCGACCAGTGGAAATAACGGCTGTTCTGAAAGCTTCATTTCCGGTGGTCTGGTATAAAATTTTATTCGGATCTCCGAAAGGTTTAATTGAAATATGATGCGGATATATACGGAATTTCTGTGTATTTCTGCTTCTGTATTCTGATATATGAACTTGTTTATATCTTTATGATAAACCCGAAGTACGCTTACTTCAACGAATACTTGAATATTTTAAGTGACGCATGAGTTTCTTTTTACAAATATTCAATATATGTGCATATATATGTTTTTTTAATAACTTTATATTGCTGAAATTCATGAAACGTGCATTTCAACACGTTTTTCGCAATATCGATATTTGCCATATGGGTTATACATGTCCCATGGTATCGAAACTATTTGTTTTATTTATCTGTCTTGTTGGTCTTAAGATTAGATGTCCTGGAATATTTGAAACATCATTGTTGGCAAGAGAAATTTTCTAACATTCGCATAACGTCAAAAGACAAAGGTTTGCCATACTTAAACTATAGTTGTTGTCTCACAACTTCTTCATTTCTTTGTGCCAGATTCTATTACGAAAATATTTGGCTTGAGCGAAGACTTTTACATAAATCACATACAACGGCTAATGTGTCAGTATAAATTAAAATTGACGTAGATATGATTTTTAATTGTCTTTTAATTGTTTAGAATACTTCAGTGTAATTTTCTGTTCTGTGTTTTATATGATAAAGTGATAGGGATTGAGATACGAGCTTATCAAGTGGAAAATACATTTAAAAATATTTGAATGAGTAATTGGCAAAAAGGTTTTAAGTACAGCGATGTAGAAATGTTGGAATAATGACTTGAACACGGGTTATTACATCCATGTCAGTCAAGCTATTCAATCAGCGGATCTGTAAGGTTTCTTGAGTTAATAAGACAGTGTCGTTAACACGCACGTTTGATCTCACGCGTGTGTCGTCTACTTGCCACGTGTTTGCGCTTTATTATTTAATCTGTAAACGTAAAAATATAGAGTATGATGTTTTTTCCGCTATTGACAGACGTCAGAAGTAAGTACGTACGCGCAAAGGTTTCACTCAATCTACTTACGGAATTATCCTGAAAACGTTTAAGAATATAAATAAGAAAATTTGCAATTAATATTTGCCTGAAGGAAAAAAGATTTTATACAGAACATTATCACGTAATATATTACGCAATAAGTAATTCTAAAATATGTACTTTGTAAATTATATTATTATATATACTTATTATTCTACTCGGATAGTATGATTTTAAAAAAAGATTAAAAAAGTGATCTCTATTAGTCAAGGTCATGGTAAGAATACAAATGCTTCTGGAACTATGGCCAAGGTAAAAAGCTATCAATATGGACACGCTGCAGTTTATGTACCATACATTTAATTGTGTTTACATGGTTGAAATTGATTTTGCTGGACCTTGACTAATTCGGAACGTTTCTTTTTCTTTGCTTTACGAACCCATAAATCCATTTATACAGTTTGAACTGCAAATTTTGAATCGTTCGTTTACATAACATTTGCTTCTTAAAATTGTTCTAGAAACAAATCGCACAAATACTTCGAAACTGCAAGTACGATTATATAAATCTTTTATTATATGATCGATCGAGTAAAAATCAGTTCTCACGAGATATTTTTTTTTACTTCACACGGATCCAATAAGAAATAATGGTTCGTTCATTATACTTGCAAAGTATTCGATACGTACGAACTAGTTGTATACGGAAATCCTGCAAGTTTTGAAAATCTCACAAGTACTTCTACGTTAAAACAAATCGAATTTCTTACAAATAGTAAGATACAAAGTTTCACTACTGTATAATTGATAAATAAGATTTCCATATTCCTAATCTTTGCACTTGCAGCTGTTTAAGACTAATATACGATTCACGTTATTTGCTTTTTATATTTATTTCTTTCTTCATTTATAAAATACTCATTTCAAGGATATAAATGTAGTCCGTTATGCAAAAATAGTCACGTGCAGCTTTTGATAAAACAGAATGTTTATGTATACTTCAGGGACGAAACAGTGAAGGATCTTCTTTGCAATCTAAACATCAGAAAATATAATATAATAAACCCCTGATGTAGAATCTTTGGTATTTAGCGACGTTTGCTTTCATATATGTTGTGAATATAAAATGTTTAATTTATCTAACACGTTATCACTTCCTATGAGTCGCAGTTTTCCTGTTACTTTACACGTGATTCTACTATATTTCACATTTCGATATTTTAAAAAATACGCTCTTGGATATCTTACAATATATCATAAATCATATGTTAAAGATTAGTACGTGCTCTATGACTCATGATCAGAAGTGTATGTCACAGATATACGGAGGTGTACTCGCAAACCACCACCATAACTATAACATGAACATGAAAATCAAACAAGAACGACCTCGATCGTGTTAACAATTCCACGAATTTGATACTCGTGATACTAAAGCTATATTTTATAAAAGCACCGTAGTAACAAAGCGGATACGGATCTGTCTTATATCCATCGAAATGTACAATAAGTCGGCTGCAACGTTGAACATTGATACTGTGCGGGCGTTCTTGAACGACGTTCTTCCGGACTTGGTCGCAGATAAAGATACTGCGCAGACGGAGCTCTCGTGTCCGTGTTTTGGACGTTTATTTCGTTCGCTATTTAAATCCGCACGACAGCTCTGTGTCCGCATTTCCATGCAAAATACTCATCCGTTCCGTGATCCGTATTCAGCAGCCTGAACGACGAGGAATAAGCTTAGGAAAGCGGTCGAAGCTGGAAAAATGCGGTCGGAATAATCTCAAGGTGCCTGTTTTCAAGATTCTTTTCAACAGGTATTTCCGCCTCGCCCCTCTTCTTTCTTTTTAATATTTAAAGAATGATCTCGTGTATGTAGAAGAGCAAATATAACTGGACAAATAAAGTGGAAGGTCGAAATGGACAAAAAATGGTACTTTCGTGAATGGACGAAGCTTTCGGTGAAATCCTTGGAGAATATTTGCTCAGAAAGATTGGAAAATATTGTACGTGGTAGGCATACGAGTCGCGCAGAAGCCATGTTGATCAAAATTAAAATGCATAGAAAAGTAACAATCGCAAATATTATTCTTTTAAATTCTCCTTGGTATCTTACCATTATTTATCTCCTTGTGAAATAAATTTATGAAAATAAGATTTCTTTTCCGAAATGTCGAATACTAATTGCGTATATTGTATAATTTATAACTTTATGAAACCTTGAGTTGATCAATTTAGTTTCTGAGAGGCTCGTAATATGATGAATTTATGCTGTGATGAATCTAAATATATAATTTATTTTCTCCATTTGTTTTGTGGTAAAGTTGACCAAAGTAGAATGCCTCCTAGGAAATTGAAAAGTAAAATATAGAATAGTTATTGATACCGTAGTCGGTTTAAAAATTAACATCTTCGTTTACATATCTTCTTCGTTTTATTTTAATAGAGTGAGCACAGTGCGGAATTGAAACTGTATAGCTCGATACGAATAATGCTAGACGAATAATGCCGAGGAAAGAGTATGCACTTGACCCCGTATCGAGAAAAAATTCCGTCGCGATTTGATTTTGTACGCGTATAAAAGCTATCAGCGGCAAGGATCTGCATCGGATATTACGAAAGAAGAAAAAAGAATGCTTGTTAGAGCAATTTAACCTGGTTGCTGGTTAAATTGAGCTAGAGTATCACTTATTAAACGCTTTAAGTGGGAAAGAGGTAGCTACCTGGTATCTTATAATAGGTAGCTCGGGACTGTACTCCGAGCTGTGACACAGTCAACATTCAGGAAGTCATTAACGCATTTATCGCAACTTTTCTAGTAATTAGCAATTTATTAAACGTAAATATCTCGAAAGTATCGAGTCGTACAATTTCTATTTAGAAAAAGACTAGATCTTTTACTTTCTTCGAAACGATTAACGAAGTAATATTTCTGTTAAAAAGGATATCGAATCTTTTTCTTCCTTTTTATTGTTAGTAATTATGTAATTGAGAAGTGAAAGAGAATTTCAACTAGCTCTAAAAAGAAACGTTTAACTATACCTTGCTTCCTATATTTGTAAAATTTAAAAGTATACTTAAAAACATTAGGAAATTGGATCTGTATATTTTCAAAGAACAAGTACAATTATGTTTTACATATTTTAAAAGTTCGGAATTATATTTTAATATAAGCTGAGTTTGGAATATTCTTATACACAATACAGATAGTATTACAGAAATATAATGTTACAAAGATATTATTACACACGATACAAGTAATATTAAAAAGCTATAATCTTCATCGTTCAAACAAAAGATAGATCTCGATTTATACAAACACGATTATATTCAATCTATAAAAAGCACAACATGTTGCGCTGCCAACACTTAAAAATATTATCATACCCCATCAAAATTAGTCATTTGTAACCTTGCATAAAATTACAAGCTGGCTCCGACGAGCATACTAATCATTACCAATTATGCGACAAAAGAAATAAAAATAAAAATCTGGACAACGAAGCAATGCAGTCGCGGTTATCGAGCGTAACCGAGGGTGGTGAAGTTACGGCGGAAAGTCGGAAGCCGCGAAACAATAGCATTCCAGCGACGCGACTTGGCTAGAAATTATAATGTGCGCAGGTTGGGTTCTATAGCGCGAGACAGCGGCCGGATGAGCACGCGATATTCGTGCAGAGAGGGCCACGCACATGCACGAACACGCGTGAACACCTCAGAATGCCTGAACACGCGACTCAGGTTCGCGATCAGTGGCCGGCCGACCATCTGTCCCGAAACACGCGGGTCCTTGTGTCTCGCGAAAACATTGTCGCCACTCTCGTCTCCTATCGTCTCCCTTCGTGAATATTCGTGTCACATTCGTGTAAGTTCGTAGAATAGTAGAGCACTCGTGTAGATTCGTAAAAAGTTCGCGCTAAAATATCGAGTGACATTGATCTGCGTATGAATTTTTATGCTAATTGGGTTGTTTTCATTTTGTCTCCCTCCGTGAATATCTCTATCACATTCATGTAAATTCCCGAAATCGTACAGTATTCATGCAGATTTGTAAAACTTCATGATGGTCTGTGTGAATGGATTTTGGAAGCGATCGAGTTGTTTTCATTTCATATCCCTTCGTGAATATTCGTATCACATAATCCGCATAGGTGCTACCGTAGAATTGTTGATCAATTCTGTGTAAATTAGTTTGCGTTCAATTTGTCTGTCATCGTGAATATTAATCCCTCGCTCGTGTAAATTAGTACAACGTTCGTGTAGAATCGTAGAACATTCGTATAGAACAGTACAAAATTGGCGTTAAAATGTTATTGAGTGATACTAATTTTAATAATGAATGAATTTTTGGTGTAAATTATCGGTTCGTTTTCGTTTGTTTACGTGTGAATGGACTTCGAGTGACGATATATGTAACCCTTCTCAATTTTCGGCAAGTATTCGTCGATATTCGTGTACATTCGTACAAATTCGTGTAAATTCGCATTTCCACGGTATAAATGAGATATTGGTTTTTCTAGATGGTTTCACTAATATAATTTATTAAGTTTTTTTAGTTTGTGACTGGTAAATGGATTTTGGGCGGCGAGCAGCGGGTTTATTCGCGGAATATCGAAACGCGATAAGGTGAATTGCTATTTATAGTGTTGTGCGTGAGGCCAGAAGGGTGTTCCTCCTGGTCGAGACAACCGGGCATGTAATGTCGTTCGCTCAACGAGGTAGATGGATCAGTTGGTGGTCGTTCATAGTCGGATGAAGTCATTTGAGTGGTTCGATCGATGTGATTACGCTTTGTCGTTACATTTTTCTCCTTCTTTGCATTTTAGCTTCCTTGAAACGCGGTATTTGTTATTAGTGTATTTTGATTTAGTATTCTATTAGGCATAGAAATAAGTAATCCATAGTACCAAAGAGAATAAATTACAAATATTTACGTAGTACTTTGTGGTCACTCAACGAAACGCTTTGTGATTCTTTTGAGCAAAGAAAAGCACCACACACACTCGCTTGTCCAGTGAGAATAAAGAGTTAAATGCGTAGTATTTGAACAGCTTGTATAACCTAAGGCGAACCGACGTTATGTCTGTGGACACCCGTGTTTGCGTTAATTTATTAATAACTGCCCATATGAGTTCGTATCTAATTTCAGATAGAGACAATAGAATAGATTATGTGAATGTAAATGAGTTAAAATCGCCATGGAAGTTCAAACTTTTTTTAAATAATTCTTTATTTAACGGAGCTCAATTATCTAATTATAGAACACGTTCATTGTCTCATACCAAATATCAGAAAATAATTCTCATACAAAATCTATTTCCATATTTCCATAAATATGTATCTACTTTATACGAATTATTATACAAGCATTTTTTTTTTAATTTAGCGAGTTTCTAATCATATATTAATTAGTTGTATATGAACTGGAATTTTGGAGCCTACGGATGAATATATTTTATAAAAAGAAGAAACAAAGAAATATTTCTTACCTCATTTTCGATCGTTTTCTCATTTTATTTAATTCTTAAGCATTCAATTTTGTTCGGTATTAAAAAAATTCTCCTTTTTAACGCCATTTTCTCCTATTTCACAATCACCAGACAACATCGTTAATAACGAACGTGATTCGACCGCCATCTAGCCGAAGACTACAACGCTCTGGTCTCAGTGAAAAAGAGAATTTAAAAGATATTTTTTCCGCGTGAAACCGGTTGGAACCTCAAAGGGAATCAACTCGTTTTATTTTTCGTTCATTAGCACGCGATGGTTAAACCGTGGGGTTTCCTTCGCTCGAACAGGCGATCTTCACGGCCGATCCTAAATCAGGCTAGTTACTCGTAGTTAATGGCTCGCAAGGTAAAACGAAGTGCCCGTGCCGATGTTGCACGGATCAAATTGAATCTCTGGTCGGTTGTAATTCCATGATTTCACCTGTGCGAATCATGCTGTACAAGAATAAAACGTAGATTCGCTACGTCATTTGAGAACTTTCGTAGCTAGTCTCGTTTTTTTCAACGAAACAAGCTTAGGATCTGATATTTAATTTCAGTGACATCGCATTTCATAATTTTTTTAACATCTATTATTTTTCTTTCTTTTCACTTTTGCTATGGCATCTTTTCACCTGATATCTTAATTACTTCGAAGATATATCGTATGCTTCTAATCTATATCGATCGGAGAGTTTATTAAACTTTGGCAAAATCGCTGCATTCGTGTGATCTCTTTCTTCATTTACGTTGTCGAAGTGAAGCAGTAATTTTATTTTGTTCCCTAAGGTAAAAAAGTCGTGCAAAATGTTAAAATTTCTAAGCAATTATTTTTGTCGTACCCAGATTATTTTTTGTTTTATAAAGTTTATCTTAATCCTCTGTATTAATTTTTCTTCGATGTAAAACTATTTATGACATAACTTTTTAGTATATCTTTCATAATGTTCATTTTTCAAATATTTGAATGATTAAATTCCTTCTAGATACAAAAGATATGTCGATAAATTGATAAATCATTACTTCAAATATTTTAATCTATCTCTTCTTTCTATTATCAGTGACTCGTTAGAATTCGCTTTATATGTCCGGAAATTATCATATCTCCGATCGATTCGTTTTTTATCTCAATCACAATCTTCAATTCGCCTGTTCAAGAACTTCAATTTTCAAAAGTTTATCTGACCTCTTTTAATCCAATGTTTTTACGCAATCGATTACACCGCAGTTCAGATTAACGCATATGAAAATTCCACGATCTTCTAATTAATACCGCAACGATTTGGAAAATTCCATTTAATCTGGTCTCGATTCTGTACATGTTATCCGAATTTTCGCATATTGGTCGCATCGTCGTGCTTGGATTAACCTCGAAATATTGGATTATGGCATCGCGATGACTGTACCGGTTGGAAGTGTGGTTTAATTTAATATAGGCGTGAGAGAGTCTTCCGCGGAATCAGGACGTGCCAGTGTCGAGTCAGCCTTCCGATTGCGAGGAGATCGGTTCTTTCGTCTCCGCGAATCGGACACGTTGCGATCGGTGTTCGTGTTCTTCGAATCGTGTTTCACGCTCACTTTCTCGACCAGTGACCGTTCCAAGCGATCTTTCCTTCGCTGTATTAATTCTATCGGTATTCTTCAATTAAATATTAACAATATGCAATTCCATCGGTTTGTGTCGTAGGAAAAGTATAAAGGTATCGTCGAATTAATTCCATAAATTAGTATTCAGTTGTTTTCATTGAAAAATTTGTCGTTCAAAAATCGTGCACAGTTGTAAATCGGGTTACTTCGATGAGAAAGTTTGTCAGTTAAATGTCCTGCGGATGATTTCGAAATAGTTGTCAAAGGTTGCAGAGAATTGTCTGTTTAAGTGATTCGACGATTTGAATTTTAAACGATCATAGTTTTGTCAATCGTTAATTACAAACTTCCTACAGTATGATGTTTTATAGAAACCATATCGGCTTCGAATGTTAGACTGTGTTTGATTGTTCGTTCAGATTGGTTGCAACAATTATTGTTGCGTTCAAAAGTGTTAAAATAGAGAGTTGACTTGAAGACAGATTCGGTGGTGTGAAATTCTAAGGTGCATCTAGTAGACATGTCGACGTGCTCGCTGATGCCGGTGTCGCTCCAAGACATTTTGGTAAATATCAATCATTATTTCACCCTCATACTGTGGATTTAACCCTCTAATTATAAACATAATCCATTAAGTAAGTTGTTCTTTAATTTGAAAACATTAGACTAAGGAGAGAAGTATTCTAACAATTGACTTTAGGAAAAAAGAATTTGGCTATGATTTGGATAGTCTTTTCTTTTCATAAATATTAATTATCATTAAATTCCATGTTCACCTTCATTTACCTTAAACTCCCTACGATTTGAATCTTCAAGTTTGCCAACCTTTTGTTTACTTCGAATGGTTGCGTTATAGTTTTAATATGTTCCCAACGTTATAATGGATAAACCTAAAACGTAACGAAGTTAAACATGAAATTCAATTAGGTGAACGAATTTTCCAGATAACAAAAGATTCAATTTGCTATTCTGTTCGGTCAAGAGACCCGGCTCTTTTCACCTGAGAACAATTATTTTTCTTTTATATGCTTGATATGGAAGATATTTTAAAAAATATAAAACGCAACTGTATTCAATCAAATCAGTGTGATTGAAAAGCTTTTTTCGAATGCAAATATTTTCAACGTGAGAAGGCATTCAATTTATTAAATCACTAAAACAACATAATAAATTCTAATAAAAAATAAGGAAAGGAAATATTTCCAATGAAAACAGTGATTCTCTAGTTGATAAAACACTAGTCGATCTCTAAAAAGGAAAAAACAACGCGTCAACAGCATATATTTTTGTGGATAGAAAGCTCAACTCATTGGATTGTGAGAGCGCGAACGTCGAAAATTCGACCGAATTTCGTTGTATCCCGCGATATGTAAATGGATGGATTTCATGAAGAGCGGCCTGTTATAGACGTAATTCAGTTGCAACAATGTTCAAATTTAACGCGCGCAATCTGACGAAATAACATCGATCTCTCGAATAGCCAACGGTATGAGAAGTGGTGCACGATCCTCATTGTTCTCTACAACGAAAACTTCCACGTAATTGATGTTGCGATTTATGAAAGTTCCTGGGCGAAAATATGGCGAGCTTTTCATTGAAGCACGCGCTCTACTCGATATCGTTGGCAATTTATTATGTTGGTTTTTTTTCGCGTATACATGAAATATTGCTGCTTTTCGACGAAGTTTTCTGATTGAAGTTATCCATCCTTTCCCAATTGACATCTTGACAATGTAAAAAGATGGGACAAAAGAGATTTCAATGTTTTGTTTTAAATCATAATTTAAGGTGACTGTTTTATGGTTACGTTTAAATGCAGTTTAAAATTCAACTCGTTTCTCGTTTTAATATTTTTATTTATCGTGCATTTTATATTTATCACTCAACTATTATCGTAAATTGATGGAAAAAGTGTTGTGATGGGGAATAATGTTTTGATCGACGAATATGTCGGGAAATCATCAGCTTTCAATTCTTTATAAAATTCTGTATAACCAACGGAAGGTGCGAATCAAATTTGTTTTATTTTCCTGTTATAAAAAAAATGTTTATTCTATTACTGTTAACAATTAAACGAAAAACATAAGAAAATCTTGCAGTACAATTACAAAATATAATACAAAATACAAGACAATTTACGCAATAGAATATACTGCAATTTGTATAATATGTAAATTGGGATAGTCAAAGTTTTACGTCAGTGGTATATAATTTATAGCAATTTTCTTGCAGTAAGAAGCTTATTGCTAAAATACGTTTATCATTAATAATGTACTGAATAAATACAACAAGCTACGTCCTTCAGATTCTTTGTTCAAGTTCGATAAAATATATTAACAACATACATTAATATTACATTATAATATTAATATATTAACGAAAATTGCTTAACCGCGAGGAGAAAGTAAAGATAGAAATAGAAATTTCGTAAGTAGAAATCGAAAAGTTATTCATTGAGAGGATTAAACAAGATAGCAATACTTTCGTTACTAAAAGTAACTATAATCATAAATTAAATGCCCATTGAATAATACAAGAGTGACTAATGAATGTATTCATTGAATCTTTTTTACGATAAATCTTGGGTATACTTTATTAAACTGCACAGTTAACTTGTTTTAACCTTCTCTTTATATAATCATTAAAAATTATACAAATCGAAATAATTGCAAAGTAGTTCAGGTATTTCGTACAATGAGAAAATTTAACATAATAAAAGTCTGAAACCAGACTAGAGATTTATATTAGAATTCTTCGTAGAGAAATGAAAAATAAGGATCGAAGCCACATTTGCATATTTTATAAGACGTATAACTTGGTCGTAATTTTTAATTTAAATTTCAAATTAGTAGTTACCTTGTCATTTATCTCTTCTTTTTTCTTTAAATGCCGATATAAAATTCTATTTTGTTGCTATATCATTTCTCTTTTTATGTTAGTCACTCTAGGTACACTAGTACACTGTTCATGTGCACATTCGATAAAATTGTTCCAATCTATTACATAACAACCGTGGAAACTCGTCGTGTTCATAACTACTTATTATTCAACAGTTTCTTCAAATGAACAAACAACATTCATTAAAAATCATTTCCTTTCTAACGATTATTCTCAACCAAATTTCTTCATCAAAAAATCTAACTATTTTCTAATTTCTTTTATCAATTATTCACTAATGTTAAAGGGAAAACTCTTTCTAGTCTCAATCATTCTCAATTAGTTCTCAAATCTCTTTCAGCGATCATTCTCAAACATCGATTCAAAAAATTCCTATTAATCCTATTGATTCAACAAAATTATTCCAATCACTAACAATCATATAATAGGATGTCTCTATGACTTAAAGGAACACGTTAAAAGCTGTTTTGTCCTTCCATCAATTACCAGGAGTTATCGATCAAAGACTTATATTGTCCTCACGACTGCATTTCGATCGGAAGTAACCGGTTAAGACAACGTCATTAACGGAAGTTCTCGCTAAAAGTCGACGAAGTTGAACGAAAAATTCCAAGCTACTTATCGTTTACCCCTCAAGTAAATTGCCTCGAAGCAAACGTGCATACAAGAGCTAAGATAGCGCGGCACATTTTGCGTGAAGATCACAAGGTTCGCAGCATAAGTGCTCGTTGAGCGTAGGTTGAAAATAGTTACTTGCTTAAAGAGAATGTCTTTACCATTAACACCACCTGACGTCGCGGCCTTGCTATCTCTAACATTATCAATTCTGTTCAACACTAGTCATTAACGTCACACGTTGATTGGGTTTCATTCGATGACGACGACCACGATTCGTGAAAATAGCGAGATCCGAGAGATTCTACTGAGCGTTAATCGTTCTGTACCATGGTGTACCAAGTGTGTAAATGAATTCCGGGATAATTTTGTATCCTTTAATCGTTAAAATATGAGAATTGGAGAATTTAAATAATAATGTACTTATTTTGAATTTTTCGATTCGAGTTTAGGTTACTTAGCTGAATCTTGTAGTTTCGTAGGTGGAATTTGTTCGCAGTGTTTTGGAACGAAAAACGTGTGAATGGAAGTGAACGAGGTTTTCTAGAATTCCGGAAGATCAGTAGGCGTAGCAAAATTGAAGTGAAATTAATCTATTATATGGTGACCTTTGTTGAAAATTAGAAATTTCAGAAATTTAAGAATTCCAGTTAACTCGATTGTTAACTCGAAAACAGAAAGTATAGCTACTTCTATGGCGAAAAGTGGCTACTTATTTTATAAAGTGATAAAAATGTGTGTTTGAATCTCGCTTGGCTATTTCAATTTTGTTCTACTTGAAACGTAAAAAGATTATTCCCCTCGTTTTACAAATTTCTCTTTTGTTTAATTTGAAATTAGAATTTCGTGGATCTTGGAGGACGGCCTTGTCGTACCGATCGATCTGTAGGCGTCAGACAGGTAGAATATTAATCACAGCCAGAAAAAAAATTAGTTAATGGTCTGGATAGGTTAATTAATTAGAGCAGTCGCTTAAGAAGTAAAGATCAAGGCTTTCAACGACCTGATCGATTAATCTTTCTTTTTCCACAGAGACCTATCGAATAAGTATACATTACGTCTCTTAAGATGTTTACAGAAATTGAAACTGAAAAATATAGAAATTATAAAATTAGTACTTCTACATGGCGAGATTAATTGCAATTCCTTTTTACATTCTAAATGATACTGCTACTAATATCTAGCTCTTTCTACTTGAATCGTTATAGCGAATATCCTCGAGTCTCGTGTACTGTTACATCTTCCTAGCTACCTAGACCACTTTCATAACGCTTAATAAATCATTTTAATCTGTCCTCTTAGTAACAGCAATGTCAGTTTAAAATTCCTAACGACACTTTTTCTAAGAAAAGAAATCAGACACCAAAAGCATCTAGAGCTTGTGAAAACGAAATCAGAGCAGGTTAGACGTCCAATTTACGTTATTTTCATTATTATTACGATTAATTTGTTTATCTGGCAGAACCTATATTTTAATAATGTTAAGCCGATAGCAAACAGTATGCGAATGATATTGTGTTGTTCGGTCAATTCGTAGCATTTCTGATAATCGATATCGAATTTCGCTTTGTATTTGGATTGAGTTTCGTGAAATTGGAGGAGGATTACATATTATGAATAGTATGAACCTCTGTCGAGTAATTAAACGTTCAATTTGGACAAGCATTGCTTGTATATTGCTCTTAGTTAAACATTAAACGTGGAAATTAGGAGGAATGGATTTTGTTTGTCAATAAGATAACGTTCCACTCATTTGTATCGAAAAATTGGCAAAAAGTGGATTTTAATGAATATTCAACTTCATTCTTATTGTGTACCGGATATAATATCGTTTCTAGCGCTGTCGTTATCATTTATTCCGATTTTTACGAAACTCTTTAATGGTGAGAATTGAATATTCAAATATTTGTAGAAACGACTCGAAGAAGTAAATTACTGTTCAAGAGAAGAAATATTTTAGAAGAAAATCACGCGAAGCTAAATGCATATAAACAAGACACATATTATTCAATGAAAATTTTCTAAAAATACACTGGCCACGAATTTTTCTTCAATTTGATTGTCAATTTTCTGAACAATCTCATAGTTATAGAGTATTATACTACTTGCGTGAAATATAAAAATATTATTATTTTATTAATCTTTTATAATTTCTCTTGTCTCGGAATCATAGTATCTAAATGCAGTTACTAAGGATGGTAATTCAAGATCAGGAAAGGTCAGTCTGATTAAAGTTTGTCAAATTAAGTTCTTAAACCCCAATTAACCGCTAATTAGTCGGTACAGTATAACGCACCGCCTCTAGGCTTTTGAACCTGAACATATACATCCTCTTTATTCGTCAACCATTTTGAGAAATTACCTTTGACATCCACCGATAATTTCGCGTATCCACGTCTGAATTTTTAAGGAAATAACACATCTTCTGAAAAAGAACTAGAAACACGAACAAATTAAACAAGCAAACAGCATGGTTTTCTTTTCTTTAGTCCCATGGCTTGTGCAAGAAACTTCATTATACTCTGTGTCATCGTGAGTTTAATAACTCTAACTCCACGTAATCGCACATTTCTATCGTGAAACGCCTCGAGGTATCCACGATTACCAGCGATTCGCGGACACACGATCTACTTTCTAACTCACTCGCGGAAAATAGGAAAATAAATAATGGAAACGGTTGTAGTGGCACGCGTGAAAAAATTCTGCGATATTGCGCGCAATCCACATACAGGTATATAATATATACCTGTTTAATGTTTAATATAGTTTACAGAAGTATGTTGTCCTCTTGCTTTTCGTTAAAAAAGGTTGACTCGGTAAAAATGTTGCTTACTTAATAATATCGAATATGATCTTAAATGTTTGATATATCGCCCTTTCATGATCATCACTTTACATACCTTACATCCTTCAAATATAATTCTTCTTCTCTTAAAAAAATCTTATTTCCATAATTATGAATATGTATCTTCTTCAAACACCCTACACGACCTACATACGTATACACTGCATATATTTTCCTGGTCCTTTTCATCTAAAAGATTCTAATCAGTGAAAGTGTAGCTTATTGTTCTTTTTTTATTGTAGAAATTTGAATTTCCATGAAAACGTTATTTTGCATTACATTATTTCAATGATTATTTGCTGCGTTCCTCTCGTAAACGTTAAATACGAAGAAAAGATGAAAGAGGGGAAAGATGAATTGTTCACGGTGAACTACATATTCACGATGTACATATGTTCTTCGCAAGTGCGCAGATGTGCATTTTTCTGTTGCACTATTATTTTTTAGATGGAAACCTTCCTTTTATTGCGTACAGTGGCGAGCATATAAATAGGGTAACGCGAAGTTCTCGATTTACGTTAATGTAATGGTAGAGATTTTAATGTGAGTTTGTTCTAAAGGAATAGTACGTGAAACTACATTTGTTAAGCATCACGTAACGTATCATTTTTATTCATTTTGATATATAGTTTCTTATATATGTGTGTATATCCAAATACACAGAAACGGTGAATGTTTTTTGCGACCGTATAAATAGGGAGAACGTTTCTTCGTCAGTTTTCGCATATATTATTAATAACATAATGCTTAAAAATAATAAATTTTAATATTTTACATCAAACTTTTTATGTTTCATTCGTTCATCTTTAATGTTAATAACATTGGCACATCTGAATGCAATAGAATCTCTTAATGTTACACACAAATTTGTTGATCTTTTTTCATGCTTCTTCGATGATGCGATGTAATATATTTAAATTCTATGGATTATTCCCTTAATACTTTTTTCACATCATTCCATCAATGCACTAATCGGATTTAGATCCAGCGATTGAGCTGGCCATTGCATAACATTGACATTATGGCTGTTGTAAACAAGTTTTCGCTTTCCAAAAAGTGTGTTTAGGATCATTGACAGCCTGAAAAATCCAATTCCCATTGCTTAAGGCAATAAGAAATTATTTAAAATATCAATATAAATGTTGATTCATAATCGAATCAATGCGACAAATTGGGCCAAGTCCGTTTATGGTCATTTCTCCTCAAATCATTATCAAGCCACCACTTCCTTTAATGGTAAATTTTATGCAATATCATTAAATTCTTCTCCAATTTGCTGACGATCTTTCATCAGAATCGGAACGATTAAATTTTGATTCATCGGTAAAAATAACTTGTGACCATTGCTCTCTTGACCAATCAATATGAGTTTTCGCAATCTCGTCAAAAACGGAATTTCTCTAATTATATGCCCGCCACGTACGAATCCTGTCGTCATTCTACGAAGAAAGTACATATTAAGGCAACAAGATCGAGGACTGATTGATTTCAAAGATATTATAAGTTTAATCTTGTAGAATTTACCATATGCAAAGGAAAGAAAACATAAATAGGTACAAGAGTACTACATTGCGTCTTTCCTCGTTCTTCGTATGAGATTCTACAGAATTACAGCTAAAATATCTTTCGGACTAACCAATTTTCCACAATATTACCTTGATATCTTTTACCGTAGAACGACGAGAGGATTGGACGTGTGCGAAAAGAAAAGAAAGATTGTCATTAAAAAGAATGGTGCCACTGCAAAATGCACATGCCTCTTTGCACTCGCGAAAAAGATATTATCTTGAATATATAGTTCACTTTGATCCACTCATATTTTTCCTTCTTTATTTTTCCCTCGCACTTACCGTTTACGAGAAAAACGCTGGCAACTATTAGCGCGAGCACCCTTCAACCCATAATATTTAAAATACTTTTTTCTCGAACCTACATAAACTACGTAACCTGCGCGTCCCATATATCATTCTCCTTGTTTTCTTTTAACCAACTCGAATCAGTAAACGCGTTGCTATTTTTATAAATCGGAAATTTTCTCTTAATATTTCGAACACCGTCTTTCCTGGATATTCCACGTAACTTAAACACTGCGTATGCAATTCCTTTCGTCCATTCTCCTCCCTTTGGAGCGCATAGCGATCTCGCGTACGCAATCGCGAGATGTTTATCAGGTCCGGTGTAAGGACACGTAATCGAGCAGCACTTGCGTAAGTGAGTTCGGGATCGGTACAATGGGATTCGATCGCGTTCCACCGTTTGTTATTTCGTAGCCGGTAACACGTGTCCCGCGGTGCGTACGGTTTCGCGGTTAAAACCATTAGATCCGTGTCAAACCGGCCTCTGGATGCAAACCGGAGGCCTTCCAAGATACCAACCGAGGCTGTTTCGCGGTTAATTCCATTACACGCTTACGAACGGTATAGCAAAATCGTGCCTGGGGCGGAAAGCTTCGAATCTGTCGCGGCGAGACGCGGCTGCGCATGCACTTTATTCTACTTTTATCGACCGACCACGCCGTTACACTTCGTGGCACACGCGTTTCCCCTTCGTACCAAAGGAATTTTCGGCTTGGACTGACTTTTTCGTTCGGCCAATCGCACGATCGACTGACGTGGGAACACGGGGTTGGATTGTCTCTTTTTTTTTGCGTTCACCAATCGAGATTGTCGGCTTTGATAGCGGCTAAATGGGTTAATAGGGGTTTGGAGATTAGGTTTCTTGGGTGCACTGTGTCCCTTAATTATCGAGATACTGGTTTAAGCTTCACATTGCAAGGTAATGGATTAATTAGTTTGGGAGAGTTGGGAAAGTAAACGAGGGTCGGGTTCGGTATATTTCGATGATGGAGTAGTTTAATCGAGGCGTGCACAAGATGTTTCTTTGATCGTGATGGTGTAAGTCAAGATTTTGACAATTTGAATTAGCTTCGCTTATCGCAAACGTCGTTCCTTTAGTTTCATACTTCGGTAAATTACAACGTTACTCTCTGCTATGGAAGGTTGTTCGACTTGAAAAACATGATGGATTTCTTATAGTGAATGCAGCACACCTCATACCTTGTGAAAAGAATAGCAGTGAACTAAGATATACCATTACGATTCTCAGTCATACGGGAGTTATAAAAATAGTTGAATGTATGCGATTACGTTGATTCATAAAATATTTTTTTACGTATTTTCTATTATCGTAAATAAGAAAGTTTCGTTGAATTATTCTTCAACCAGCTGTTTCTTCAAGTCATATTTCACGTTAAAATTCCATCGTATAACTACTAAATGATAAAAATCTATTATAAATGAACGTAATCTATATAACATTGTACGGCAATACTTACTCGGTAACACGCACGATAACAAACATTCTTACGTAATGTATGAGAAACGTAATCAGAAAATAATTACATTCAGACATTCTTAACATACGCATTTCAGGAACTTGCTCGCATCAGCCAACCATTTCTTCCTACTTGATTACTAGTAGGATAATACCCTGAGATTTAATTTATCCTTGCTAAAAGCGTAAAGGCAAACAAAACAAAGAAACATTTCCAGAAACCAGTGAAAGCCTTTATGTGTAGTTCGTTTCATTTACTTTAAAGCGTCTAACCCCTCGAACTTTCCCTTTCCTCGAACATTCTCTCTCGTTGTCACCGTAACGAGGAAGCACCTTCTGTTGCGTGTGAGAATTTCACGTAACGTTGCATCGGACCCATATTTAAGTAAAAATCATTCGTCCATATACGATCGTAATGTTGTGAATTTGTGTTAATGGATACTTTTCATTTATCGGATACATCGACGCTTTTCGTTTACGATGAAATATTTATATTCGAATATCGAACGATGACGATATTCATGTATTTATCCTTTGACATCGACTTTTACGTAACACAAGATAAGCAAATATTCTCTCTTTTATGGGCGATTTTGTTTTAATATTTTATTAGTTAACCAAATACGGAATATATTTGTTCTCGGTAAAACTGATCTAAAATTTTAGTGCATTGTATGTTCTTTACGAAATCATGCGAAAATATGTGTTCGTACTATTGAAAGTTAATAAAAGAAAATGTTCTTTTCATAGGCTGAAGGAGAATTGGTTCTAGGAAGGGCTAAAATAATTCGAACTTATATATTCACCGACCTCTATCTGTTTGTACGGAAGTAATTAAATTAGAAGTATTACTCGAATGTATGGTATCAATAGCAAACAAGGACAGATGATTTAATCAAATCGTATAATCGATTTAAATAAGTATGAAAAGAGGTACGCAGCTTTGTTTGACGTACGTGTGAGGAATATATTTTCACCTCGAACAGTGGAAATGTAAGTTTACTTGCTCTACGGTCCGTAGAATCTACATAGTTCATTAGGAATACCAAACATACGCGACTACGAATATTTTAAATTTCTACTCACGTGCTTTGACAGGAATATTCAATATTATCGTGTTATATAAAGTAATAATCTAAAAGATGGATCTAGAGATAGATCTTACGTAATAATAGCAACTGAGCTACGATAGAAACTTTAAGTCTAAAATAATAGTAGTAAAATAACAACGAGGTAAACGTATTCGTGCAATGTGTTCCGCGATCGAAACGCTCCTGATTTTGAACCGTTGCGTCGTCGAAAAGATTTGTCGTGATATTCAGTTCCCTGTTCCTCGAGGTATTTTCGTTTTTGGCACGTTGCTCAGGCCTACATTGAAATACCTTTACGACTGCATTATGCAACCTGAGGACACAGTCTCGAACATCCGCTACCCAGGCCCATCAGAATTTTCACTCTCTTGTAACGCTCGTCTTAATCGAATCATCCATTAATCCAAAATATCTATACTCTTGCAAGTAAAAGTTATCGAAGACAAATTAATCTGGAATGCGTCGATTTTGATCTTTCTCGATATTATATAAATATAATAAAAATTTATATGCAGAAATATAAGACACGAGCGAAAAAGCAGAAGATCGCGAAAAGATACTTTTATAATAATTTGTTAACATATACCAATGAAAATTATTTGTTAATTATTAGTTATTTGTTAACATATAACACTTAAGATAATTAAAATCGGATCCGTAACGAAGGTAATAATTTATCCTCTCCAATTAACAAATTAAAATTCTTCTTCAGAATAGCAACTAACATTATGTTAACAATCGATCGACAGAGAATCAGGCATCTACGACATTTAACCACTCGTTTTCTCTTTTCTCGGCCGCTTTCTTCTCATACTTCACTTTTCTCTCAATTAATCGCGCGAACACGTTTTATCGCGCTCGCTCGTCCGACTCCCTCGATTCTGCCTTTTTAATAGTAGAATTTTATTACGCTGCCAACTTTCTTCGAGAATTAATTCCCGATCATAAGCGAGCCATTGTTCCAAATAATTAGCATGCAAATTGTAACTACTGGATAAGGTGAAGACGAGGTTATATTGTTAACAAAAGTTAACATGCTTTTATAAAAAAAAGTAAGCAAAAGTAACCACATGTGTGTATATATATGTGTGTGTGTGTGTTAGGATTTAAACAAATTGAATGATGATTTTCTTAAGAAGGATTTGTGTCACGATACGTGTAGACGAGAGGTGCATCGTTTGCCGTCAGAGTTTCGACGTTCGTAGCGAAATTCAGGTTCGCTGAGTAGTCCAAATTGGATGAGTCCACTCCACTCAGTCTAAATGAGACAAGATTGGGTCACGACGAAACGCGCGCCTTTACTTTCCTCTCTCTGTTTTCTGTCCTCGCGTTTTATGCCAGACTCGGGGCGAAGCTTCACGGTGGTCTCATCCTATGAATTTTACATATGGAGGGAATGCAAAATGCTTGAAGAAATATTTATTCCGATAGTAATTGGTAAAAGCGGTATAAATTATAAAATACATATATTACACACTCGATATTTGCTACCTTGTAATATTTTGTTTTCTATGGTCATGTATATTTTAAAAAACATTTTTCAATGACGCCAAGGTTCACGGTGGTTAATTTTTAAAAAATCTTCACATTGGAGTAATCGTTTTTATCGTTACCTTGATTACATTCGAGTAACAATTTTCAAACCATTGTTTGGCACGCTTTTTAGACCATTTAATGACAGATACCTGTTCAATGTCAGTTTGTTCAAGATAATTTATCATGTTCGATTAGATTTATTGTTGTTGTTCCTTCGTTTATCGAGTTTATCGAGAACACTTTGATATTACGATTTTTATGACGAGAAGAGTTTACTTTCGCGGGTTGATGAAAGGAACACTTAACAGGTCGACGAGCTGCAAATAAACACGCGGCCCCCACAAGACACGGCGGATTGCGTAAGCGTGCGTCGTTGTACCGTACGCACTCGAATGTGTGCAGATATTCGTACGGTTCCTCGTCGGCGGAACCGAGTCATCGCGCACGAAACCACGCTTATTACGTAATCATTCAATGCCCCGCAGTCGATCAGCTGTTCTAATCTATTTTTCGTATATTTTGCAATTCATGCGCGATTTTATCGATCGAGAATCGTTTATTTTCTCTTTAAAACAACGAGACTTCGTTTCGGTGAAGATTTCTTCATGGTGAATCTGTGAATTGCCAGCAATGCTGTAGTTTGGAAACTGTGATGTTTCTCGTATGAGAAATTTTCCCACTTGTGAGAGATGGAATTTTAAATAAAGAATAACTTCGGTTTCAAAAATTTATGTTTCTCTGATCTTGGTATCGTATGTCGTTCTTGGTATGTGAATTTATTAACTAGCAGTGATTGTTCTTTTCCTTGGAAATTGTGCTCCTGTTAAAATTTTCGTTCTAAAGAATGTGAATCTTGGAATTTTCCATCGTGTGCTAATCTTGTGTTTCTTTATCGAAGACTTCTTTGTAATGTATAGAAAAGTCTATAGGTGATTTTTTTATTTTCCAATACACGATACGATATAAATAAATGTTATAAATCTATAAATGACTATTCGAGAATACACAAATCTGTACACAAAAACAACAAATATCATTATCTTTCTATAATTTTGAATCTCTCTATTTCCATCTAAAAATGACTGTTCTATTAACAAATTTTTCAAATGCAACCATCAACCAGAAACAAAATTTCTTTCTCGCGAATTCAAAAGAAAAAAAGATACGTTCCATGTTCCGATATCGGTCAAGAGTCAAAAGTCAATCAATTTTTTCCTATCCGAGACACACTTCGATCAAACTATGATCGAAGAATTGCGGTTGAAGTAGCACGACCGAGCATGGTCTCGCTATATACGATTCACCAGGTGTGTAATTCCCGAGTCTGGTATCGAGTAAAGAATGATTCGTCGATTATTGGTGCGTGACGCTATTATGCCGCCTGTATGAGAATAGACCGTGCGAAAATCCGCCAGGAAAAACCGTTGGTCGACGCTTTCGCTATAATCGCGTACGCATTTGGATGAACAACGTTAAACTGTTTGCCTGAAAGTGACTTGCCTGCGAGGCATGATTGAGAAATTCTACAGCGGAAACGAGAAAATAGGAGCAAAAACTGTTGTAATTGACGTAATTAAGATGTTCGTCGATAAAAAGATCTGCGATTCTTAATTTTTTTTCTGGTAATGGTTGAGAATCGGTTAGAAACTCTTGAATTATTGAAAATATGAAAAGAAATTGTAATGGTTATTCAATTTTGGAGGGAAATTTATTGTTAAATTTCTCACTTCTTAAGAAACGTTTATATAAGACGATTTTAAAATTACTTTTTAGTAGATGTACACCCACATCTACTTTATTCACATTAGTGAGACATAACGAAGTTATAAATAAACGTTGGTACTTTGAAATAATAACGATACTCATGAAGTTCAATTTATTCAAAAGTAAAGTAGAAGTAAAGAAGCTCTTAGCTAAGATTATATTTACATTCGTCCTCGATTAACAAATATTGGGTAAAAACATATTTCCCCGTTTAGTTCTGTACAATGATCGTGATATTAGTTTGTTCGAAAAGTTTCTTTCGTTTTATAAGGAAATAATAGACGCACAATGTTTTTTTGTTTTATATTAATTTATTGAATTATGCGCGAGACATATAACGAAATGGATCACGTCTGATTCAATAAAATAATATAAAATAGAAATTGTTGTTCATTTATTATCATCCTTATGAAAGGAAAGAAACTTTTTGGACAGCCTAATATACTGGCGTTTCTATAGCAGAAGTTCAAGTTATCATTAAAACTGCATTAAACTTCCATATTTTAGTGGCTACAAAAGGTAGCTGTTTTCTAACGAAGTATCTTTTAATCAGATTTTACGCTCAATTTCCATAGTATAAAAATGTTCCACTAAATAATACGAAATTCAATATTTATTTCGATTTAATCAATCAGCAAATGTTTCTGCAAATGTTTTTCGCAGCCACTATAAACCAATCGCAACTTCAAATTTCCAACAACAATTACACATATCCACTTAAACCAACACTCGTAACACTGAAATGCTAGAATTTAGGACGCTCTGCCATTTAAAATGAAACTGCAACGTCGACGCGACTAATCGCAAACAAAACTACGTAATTCCCGCGATAAACGTGTAATTTCGTAACCGAGCGAGGAATGTAAGGAAAAAATCGATAATAAAATGAACAGAAGACATGATTTTCCCGTTGAATGATAAGGGTTTTGCGCGGCCTGCAGCAGCGCAATTGGTCGAGCAGTACAGTGATCTTTGTATCTGCACGTGCGACGCCCGAGAAAACGGGAGAAACGATTATCTGTGATTCAATGAATGTAAATTACAGTTCGTTTTGGTTTTACAAGCATGAACGAGGCTCGCCACGCTCGACTGTAATCGGCCACTGCGTCACGGGGCCGCGGATGATTAATCGGCTGTTCGTTTTAATTATTTGCCCGGCAGATTAATGCGAGATTTTGTCCAACCAACCCGCATGTTTTCCACTCGTAAATCAGCGTTCATGCTCCGTGCGGATCGGAAGACTCTCGGTTGCCTTTCGAAGTGAATAACTTGGGAATTTATTTTAACGATTTGACGTCATTTGATTTAGATTTCGCGGAACCGTCGTTAGAGAGCATTGTTTTCACCGTTTTACGGAGCACCAGATTTATGTTATTAGCTTGTTACATTTGACACTTTAGCTACGTAAGGAACGGAGATTAATTTCTTGTAAAATTCTCGTCTTCGGTTTCTTGTAATCGTTGTTCGATCTTAGGAAAATGTCAAAAGCTAGATTCTAATAATTCTTCCATCTTGAGAATTAGTAAGATCTTTTAGTAATTTCCTACGGGGAATGGAAATGAAAATGCGTTACGTAGACTGTGCTCTCTTCTTATCCGATAAAGTATTCGTATATTAGTTTCCTTTAGTTAGCCGCACGTTATCAGAAATAATAGCTAATATATGCAAAAGTACAAAAAGTGAAAGATTATCTGCTTTTATTTCAGTCTTCTACCAATATCCCAAGTACTTTTCAATATTCTCGTTTCAGCGTTTTTGTTAAAATCACAGTGTCAATGTAAGATTTGATGTTTCGAGATTCCGATGCTATACTACTTTGTAACTCCATCTTACAGTTTTCCGAGGAAACTATAAACTGAGAAGTGCCTAGAATTTGTGATACTTTGTTGGCAACAGTATTCAATTCGTTACTACGATTATTAATTTCTATGTCCGATCGCTTTAACGAAGAAAACCGAAACGATAATTCTACTAAAAGATGATCACCGCCACAAATTTAAGCATCTTTTCACAACAAGCTGCTAGACTGTTAATCTGGCGGTCGGACAAATAAAAATCTCGCAATACCATGAAGAAATTCTTCCAGTTCCTATTAAACGGTAAAAGAATGGGCGATTCAACACGTAAGTACGTTCCAATTCGAGAGAAAAGCGAGATCGCCACGTGATATCACTATGAGAATCTGTAATCGAAAACGATGCTGTAAACAAAAGCGGCAATGAGAATTCGCGAGTTCACCGCATTCAGAGTTTGTTCGTTGAACGATTATCGATAATTCGACGAATTACGCGATGTGTACCTGTACGAGCGACCAACGTTGAACAGTCGAACGATAACAGGTTTGGCGAACGAACGTTTCTCCCGATTTCTCTCGCTTCTTCGACGAATCAAGATCTGTTTACGCACGTAGGTGATATATCGGCTCATTGTACACGTTCAATGCTCGTTCAGCATCGATGACACTCGGAACATACCGGTAAAGCTGTTCACACTTTTCGCTCGGATATTCGTATACGGCTCTCGATTGATACGAGTTGCATTTCGAAAGATTGTCTGGACTCTCTTGCACAATAGTTTACTGTATAATTAATAATATTGGTAAAGCGATATGCTACGAGTTTGTAGATTATAGACTTTGATTGTACATTTTTGGAATTTTATGTCGAATTTGTTATACTTGTGTGAAATAAGAAAATTTATTTATATTTTAGCATTGACTGGACAGCTTGCTTTGAATAAGAAAACTACTTTATAGAGGATTTGTAATTGGTCAGATTTACGCATAAAGTTTCAACTGTTTTATTACCAAAACTTGTTACTGTCATACGCTGTAAGAGAATTGATCGTTATTAATGCCTTGTAAAATCTCATTAATAGAGTTATTAATGTACTTAATTAGTTTAATCGTGCAAGAGAGTCCTGGTAATTGTTAACATAATTTTGGATCAAAAAGCATAAAAACGGAGAAAAATAGTAAGCTGATCTACTAAAGTGTTTATCGAATTATGTTTACTTTACGATGGGAAAATTTCATATTCATGTTCTTTTTTTCAGATTCAATTTCATATTCTGATCTTTTATTTTATTTATTTATTTTATTTGATCGTCGTATTTACGATCTAGTTGAATCTTTTAATCGAGACAAGGAAATAATATATCTGATTATTGGTACTGATACCATTCTACAAAACGAAATGAATAAATCATTCGATTTGTTTAAACGAATCTTCGTTCGGTAAAGATCGATGAGGAAAATAGTACGTATTTAGTTGTTTACCACGAAAGCCATCCCCGACACAACAAACAAGTAGGAAACGCACGTTGTATGACCGAAGCCAATCCGCACCGGACGCATAATGAAGTTCCTGGTGAAATACTACGACTTCCTAACCGTCAAGTTTTCCACGGTGAGGCTTCAACTGCAGATGAAACTGTAGGCTACACTTTAGCGTTCAAGTTGTGAGTTGTTGGCACAGTGTGTCGGATCAACGCGATTGTTTCGTGATTTATTATACTTGCTCTGATTTTTTGATTGAAATATTCGCACCTCTTGAAACTATTGCTGTCGTAATCGCTATATTAGCGCTGACACGGTTCTTTTCAAATAAATTAATTTCAACTGATAAAATAAATAGATATACTATTAGTGCTCTTCGTAAATTATTCCGATTATTAAACATAATCGACGATTATTAATCGTGTAAAATTTTTATTCGAGAAGCTGCGAATACTTCTGTAACCTATCAAATGCATTCGTAGTTGATTTATTCGCATTGCACGCATCGTAGAATAAAATGGCATGGCTGATAATTACAAAAGAGCTTGTTAATACTCGAATTTTATGCAACGGTTAGTATTTAGAGTAGATTTACCAATCGTCGAAAAAGACGATAGAAATTCGGTTATAGAAAAATTGGTAATTATATGAAATAAATTAGTTATGAATATTTAACGAAGTTCATTTTGTCCAGTTTGAGAGATTGTTTCGAAGTACCTGCTAGTATACTTCAACTTTCTAATCAAACGTTCGTGCAAATATTCTGTATATATTTAGTTAAAAGGAATGTTTGACTCCTATGCATCGTAAATAACACTGTCACCAGCAGATCGTAGAGAAATCAATACGTAGCTAAAGTATTTGAAACCCATTATTACCTACTATTTATTCAAGCAAAAACTATCTTCCAATTTTTTTCACCGCACGATATTAGATGCTACAATTTTACCTGTCATATAAAAAAAAATGAAATACGATTCATACAACCTGTCTTATTCTTCGAGCGTTTTATTAATTAATTCGCTTTCCAAAAACCAGTGAAAGCGTTATCTTCTCGACACGACGAACTGTCTTAGTAGCTGCAGAAAAGTTTCAAGGATACCTTACCAAGAGATATCGAGTTGAACATGTTTCTCCCGACTTTCGTAGCGGTGTTATCGCGAACCCTAATAAAGCAGCAAGAAGAAACGACGCAACAGAGGAAGGAGATTCGAATTTTATTAAAAAGATCGTTGACAGGCCGGCGTTATCGATAATTAGCCGCGCAAGAAGAGGCGACCGATAATGGCGCACCCGCAATACGCCATGACCTTTCCGACGTTTCCATGAAAGAATGGCATTATTGTCGACGAAGTTAGCACCGCGAAGGGCACGCGTTTCTGTTATCTCGTTTATCGCATCGCACCACCATTCAAACCCTCCCCTTGCCCAGTTTCATTTTGCAAACGATAATTGGATAATTCTGTGAATCAGCTGAACACGACGATGCGATCCCTATTTATCAGGGTCAAGAAATTGTTCACACATAAAAGCGCGCAGATGTATGGTAAAAACAATGTTAGAAAATGTTTACGAGTAATCGAAGATTGCTACTAATTGCTGTTAATCATTCGCCTGATTTATGGCGTAGATCGACGTTTTACTGCTCGAGAAGTTTTACCGTAAAGAAGAATATGTTGTTGTATGATTTTTGTTCTCTCAGTAGGGGAGTTACTGTTTATGGAAAATTCAGAGCGGATAGGAAATATCGAATTGCGTAGTTTCAGTTACTTTGATATCGGTTTGATGATCGGTTTTATGGTACATAAAATTACTAGAACTCTTTTGCTTAATAATTTACTGATTAGCGATATTGATAACCGATGAGTAACAAGTTGCAGGTTTGAGATTCCTCTCGTACAATTTTGCAATTTCTATGTTACATAGGGTAAATTTTTTTTTGCAGAATTTCATTCCTTTTATTATTAAATTTGTTATTCTTATTGATACCTTGTAATTAGCGATTTATAAAATGTCGTTAATAATATTACTTCAATTGTGCAGGAAAGCCTAGGTGTGTTATAGGTTTAGAAAACAGCATATTGTTACATCAGTAATTTATAGACTACGTATCATAGTATTATGTAATAATTAATACAATAATTAATATATTACTATCCTGATGGTGTATGAAAAAAAAGTGTATTAACTAGAATCTAATACATCGCTACGTCAATTATATGCGAAAAAAAATATAGTAAAATGTATGTTAAGGTACGCTATATTGAACGATGACTAGCCAATGACGTATTGGAATGTTAATGACTTATGAACAGCAAAATACTACGTCAACTGCAACCATAACGTGTTGCTATGTAACGTAGTCTCGCCTCATGACAGAGGTAATAAAATTTCAGAACATTTCCTATAACATACACGGTGTACTCGTAAAAGGTGTGTACAAGCATTCGAATACTTTCGTAAGCCTGTGTACGTAGTAGTCGTACGTCAGCTGTGAAAGCGCTAATAATCCAATCGTCGTTAATTATCCAGTTCGCCAAGCTCGTAGCATTCGCGATAACAGTTTTCACCAATCGAATGAGACGTTGGTTTTCCGATTCAATCGCCCACTGGGACGACGTTTATTTAATCCTCGCTCGAACAAGATCATTATACGAAACCAGCCCCTTTCACCAGTCGTGCCGCGGTCGAGCCATCACGAGTGAAAAATTCTCATTCATTTTTAAAAGCTATAAAATGACTACAGACTTCGCGAGCGATAAAGAAAGAAAGAAAATCTCGCGATCGCGATGAACCATGGCTGAGGCGTTTTAATCGGCCGATTGTCGAGATGACTTGCAAGAATCCGCGTTTACTTGGCGAGAATCTATCGTTAATCGGCTGTCAATTTGCAAACAAACGAGCGGTGCTCGGTAAAAAAGGTCATGAGACGCTCGTTAAGCTTTCGCTTCGAGCTAATATAATATTCGCGTTCGGCGTGCGCGTGGCTTTCGTAAACGAGAAAGGAGATATCTTTCCGTAATGCCTGATCGATCAAACTCCGATACGTATGTGTTTCTGATGTTTCATTGCACGGGCCAATTATTCAGGGAAGTTATCGCTTACGTGACCTTTTGGTCGAAACCGTTCGTCACGAGTAATTTCAGCATCTTAAAATCGTTCATTGTTACTGAGAAGCTCATTCTTTGTTACGCTGATTATTCACGAATCTATACTTGGACGAAGCTTGCTTTTAACGATGGACGTATATACACATTCGATTCTGTACTCTTAAAACATAATTTTGCACTTTGAAAATTCTTCGAAAGAAACATCTTAATACTTTCTCTTATACTTTTAATTAGAATATTAATTTTATTTATTGATTGATTAGCATTATGATTTATGCTTTAGATTAAGTATAGAATTAAAATGGAAAACCAAATTACACGGTGAAAAATTATCTGCTGTACGACCAATGTCATTTGGAAAATTCGCGATTCGTATCTCTGATCTTGAGAAAAAAAACTGTTCATATTTCTGATATTCTGTATATGTGCACGATATTTCTGTTATTAATTGCAAACTTCGTTCGAGCTCATGAAATTAGTTTAAATAGGATCAAAGTCAAATATAGTATGGTAGGATGATTTTCATATTAGTCAGAATGTTTTGAAAGCATATGGTTGAAATTGATTGAGCTCGGTCATAAAACAAATCGCAAGGCAAGAGAGTTAAAGAAGATGAAGCCTGTCGGAGTCGGTTCCGCTCGTATTCTCCGTCAATTTGTTTCGTGGCGAAGGTTTTATCGAGACATCCATTATTCTTCGGTGGCAGAGGCTCAAAGAGCGCGCGGGAAACGACAAAGACCCAATGAACTTTATCAAGCGTGCACGGTGTGGAGTGCAGTGACACGTCGATGCAATTTGTCAGTCGTTGCACCGTGGTCTTCTCTATGAAAATTATCCGACTGGAACGTAGCCAATAAAACAGCCGTGGAAAAGTTTCGTGGCCATCAAAACCAGTAACCAACATGGGTGCTACAGTCTATAAAATGGAACCAAAGATTCTTTATTTTCTTTGTTCTCGACTGAACCTCGTCTTAGGTCCTAGGTCAGGAATTTTCTTAAAAAGTTAATTTTTAAATTTTCTTAAAAAGACAAAGTTAATAATTAATAGTTAGATAGGTACATAGATGGTAGATATTTAATAGTAAAATAAGGATAAAATGTGGTTGTGCGCGTGGGCGGATGGACGTGTATGTAAACGATTAAGCGAGAATGCAAGGCAATAGGGAAAATAAATGTAAACCGAGTTCCTTACTGTTTATTAAACGATACAGTAATATAACATATGTAAGGTAAATTGAAATTTTGTTGAACAAATCAATGTTTTCGGAAAATTATAAAACTAAATTTATGATTTTAACTGATTTCCTGATGATTTAGACTTGTTAGAGTGATTGATAAAACTGTAAACAGAGTTTTCGAAATAAAAACCGAATAAAAATGAGAAAAATTGAATGAAGGTAAATAAATATCATGAGAATTCGTTTGCATAACAGTGAAAGATAGGTGTTTCTAAGTAACGTAGGAATTTCAATTCTATTTACTTACTCGTGTGTTAAATAACAAGTATGAATGAAGTTGTGAATTTGTAACGTAAACGTTTACTCCATAAATTTGTCATTTTTTGATGTAGAAAGTTTGTTTGACTACATAGAATGTCACTTGGTAATAAATTTCATTCCACGTGACAAATGTACTTCATAACTTTTCGCTCTTTTATTACGTAGCTGAAATTCGTTTCTTTTTTTCTTTCTTGTTATATCACTCTTTTTACTGTACTATGTTTTATTTCTCACGAATGCTTCTAACATTACACAAAAGTTATATTTACATGCAGCTAATGATCGTGCTGTTACGAAATTATTTAATTCACAATAGGGCAATTGATCAATCGATTAATGGTTTTATTCTCTTTGTTTCAGGTGAGTAGGCGCTCCAAAGAACGTGCATCTCTCTACCAAGAGACAGGGAGGGTGAGTTAACTTGAGTTGAAACTATAGTGACATAACTTAACTTTATCATTCTACCTCCATATTATAGAATTTCGAGAAAAAGAATCTGCCATTTTCTTTAATTTACTTAATCAATTCAAATCATCCAGCAATTACAAAATCTATATTACAATTTTTAATCGTATTTTTTAATAATTTAATAATTGCAATTTTTAATAATTTGACCCATCGATTCCTTATCTCTGTGTAATTCTAGATTTCGTGAGAATAATCTCTTTACTCATTATTTTCTTCTTCTATGATTTCGAAAGCATCGATGAATTGATCAAAACATCAAGACTTCTTAAACACGAAAGAAGAACTAAAAATTTTACTTTGTCGGGTTTAAATTATCAAGATATTAATTTCTCGATAATTCCATCACACCAGCCAAAATTCTCATCGAAGATCGATTGTACAATTACGTATATCTGTATATAATTATATAATAACGCTATATATCTAATTAATCAGTAACGGTTAAATAGACAATGACTTGTTTCTAAATACTTTACATATTACATCGACGTACTATAGCAAAAAGAAAACGAGTCTAACATCGATAAATTATAATCAAGAAATTTCACCGAATGAATTTCTTCGCTCGTTGTGTTTCCATGCAAAATAGTTTTCAAAGATCTCGAGTGTCTTGTACATTTGAGAACCACTATCTTTCCGCTGACATACGCGTACGTACACAATGTGTTCCACCTACGTAGGAAAATGTCGATACAAGCCTGTTTGATTATCATGCATGTTGCGTTACATGGGACAGGAAGGGCTTTTTAATAATACCTTCGTGTTCGTCCGACACGTATCCGTTCACAGATGCGACGAAACGTTTATCGAAACATCGTGTTCGTATTGTACAGGGTGAAATTGAATATAAATAGGAATACGTTGCTGGATTAATTGCGTCGTTTCTCCCTTCTACTTTCATTTTCTTTTTTTTTTTTTTTCTTTCTTTTTACGGTGAACTACAGACACACAGTAGATAGGTTTCTTTGATAGTAGTTAATTTTTGGGAGAGACTTTAAGGGGTATTGGAAGGGATAACGTTTCAATTAGAGAACAGAGAACAATTTAAATTATGCGTTTCATTTTATTGGATATATTAGGATGTAATGAGGTGAACAGAATTGGTATCGTTTCACTTGTGGAAAAAAAACGAGTATTTCGAGTAATTACGCGGTCTGGTGAACCTTTCAATAATTTCCGTGTTGTTCTTTTCTTTATTTCTTTTTCTTCTGTTTTAGTTTGAATAGATTAAGATTAACGTTCTGAAGTAATTTAATAATACTTCTTATATCTTATTGACTTTATATTTTATTATATTCCTGGAAAAATATGAAATAATGGAATAATTAAATAAAATCTAATTAGATTAGATTAGATTGACAATCTGTAACAGGAATTTTGTTTATTTATGAGAGAGAAAGATTATGTAGAGATTACGTGTAATTTGATACAATTTGTCACTTCAATCCGTAATCTAGAAACTAATAATCGTTATAACGGGAGAGGTCGTTTGACTTCGCTATAACGCTAGTAAAAGGTTCAACAAATTTAATTATCCAGATGTACAGCAAATAGAATAAAATTTAGGAATTATAGTCCTGTATACATAGTCCACGTATGTACCTGTATTTATAACTTAAAGTCACATGGCAATATAGAAGATTAAATTTCTCGCACTTTCGAGGAAAATTCTGATCACGCGCCAACTACTTAAATAAAGAAAGTCGCGAAGAAAAAATAAAAGAAGGAGAAAAGAGGAAAAGTGCCATTGTCAAAAAATAGAAGGTAAACCGAAAAGAAGTTCACTTGGCTGCTCTCCTGGGAAATGCACCTTCCGAACGTAAATCGTTCTCTCGACCGAGTCGTTCGCTTTTAAATGATCAAGCAGACGAAGAAGTGCATCTCGAACGATTGTCCGATTGAACTCGAATGGGCTTGGGTGAATTTTAAAATCGTCTCGCGTAACTTGCCGTGGATCACGGCTCGTGTTTATGGCAGTCACGTAATTTCGTTGCATTACTCCGGCGGCGGAACGAGAGTCGCGCTAACGAAGACGAATCAATTATGTAAGCAACTGGGTCAGAAAAGTTCACGGTCAATTTCGCCCGTGGGATTGTGAGTACACAGAGACGGCCGTGATCGTGCAAGTAACTGGATCCTTGATACTCTGCCCGCGAAACTAAATGATTCGATTCCTTGAACCTCGTCCCCTTCAAGTGCCTCTGAATGTCTTTCCACGAAAGGCGAGCTTCGATTTGTTTTATTGGAACGACTGTTCGTTTTCTGCTGGTCTATTTTTGACATGACTTGTGCTAATATATGGGTGACCCAAGATACGTGAAGAGAAAGGGTTTGGTAATGGTATAGAGATATTCTTTCATTCTATATGCGAGCGAGACGAATGTGAGGGATATAGATGTGTAGAGATAAAAGAGAGGTAAAAGAAGGAAGGTAAAAATGTGTAAGATTTAACAGATCGAGAAATTGAAATGTCATGTGCTGTAAGTATCAAAAAAGGAAATTTCTTTTTTGGTGGGAAAGGATGTGAATTTAATGGGAAATAAGAGAAAAAATTATAGATACTAGAATAATATAGTTTCACGATTTTATTTGTAATTTTTACATTAGAACAGTGATTAACGCAACGATTATCAGAATGTCAATTACGAGAAATTTTGAGGATGGCTCATTTTTATTCGAGGGTTTTTATTTTTCTTTGATATTAATATTTATATAGTAGTTTAAAATAAATCATCTCCTTTGACTTAGGAACGAGATTATTCGACTATTCGAACAATATATGTCGTAATAAGTTGGAATAGTCAACTGTATTAACAATTTTTATGTTATGACCACGGAAAAAGAATGACACGACGAGAAATGATAGAGATAATGATAATTTGCATCACTTCGGACTTTGTCGATAATCAGCCTGGTCCATTTATATATATATTTTTCATATTCACTGAAGCTTAATGTCTCCAGTTAGAAATATGCATCTGCCCGATTTCCATGTGAAAGCATTTTATTATCTTACAATAATCGTATTCGCAAAGGAATGGAAATGAACCGAACCCTTGGGCACCATTGTCAAAGTTCTCCTTGTGAAACTTGCATCGATAATTAATTCAAGACTATTGGCAGTAAGACCATTCCTTGCATAAATCATCGGTATCGATATACCGACTACAGTAACGCGAAAATAATCGAGTTGAAAGTTTCTCAGAGTTTCGAGCGACCGCACAGTGCGGCATTTGAATGAGGATTCGAGACAAAAATCAAAATTCGCGGGCCAAGTACCCAGGCAACGTCCGCGCGTTCGCAGGCAACGTCAGAACGTTCGCAGGCAACGTCGCACGTTTGCAGGCAACGTCGCACGTTCGCAGGCAACGTCGCACGTTCGCAGGCAACGTCGCATGTTTGCAGGCAACGTCGCGCGTTCGCAGGCAACGTCAGAACGTTTGGAAGCACGTTCTCATGTTCCATAGTGCGGCATTTGAATGAAAATTCAGGCGAAAGATAAAAAATGCATACAGTGTGAAATTTCCTTGAAACTTGATACCAGGGGATCCGACGCGAATAAAAATCGGTTTATCAAATCTTTATTAGTATTTTCCATGTTGCCTGGCTCAGTTTAAATATCTTGATTATTTATTTGTTTATCTAACCACACACAGAGTTACTTTGAAATAAATAGTACAGATACTAGGAACAATCTTGCCATATTTTCATAAGTGTCATGCAGAAATCATTTACTCTCCCTTCCATTTCGTCAGATACTGTGGTAAAATTTAGCAAAGAACAGAGTTTTTGTGTAGCTTTTAAGATTTTCTTGGAATAAGTGTAGTTAGAAATACACTCTTCGATCAAGTTACGATTCGCTAAAGAAATAAACAATGTTCAGTATAGTAGTTTGTAGCAGGAAAAAATTACACAACAATGTAATACAATACCTTCTTGACATAAAACAAACAAAATTACAGGATAATTTGAAACGCTTTTTTTATTGTACTTTAAAGAAAGAACGAAATTTTTAAATTAGAAATTAAATTTATACATATCTTTATTCAGATTCTCTACATTCAATGTGTAACACTGTTTAACAAGATTTGGCAAACAAGAATGTATAATGGATGAGCAAGCTAATTTTCAAGTGATGAGATTTTCATGTATAAACGATTTTTAGTAATCCTCTATCGATTTTGGGGGAAATTATTCTTTACATTTATATTACTTGTTTATAGACTTATAATATCATCGGATAATAAGATCAAAATCGAACAATGATTATTTCGATTTTACTACATTGCACGTCGCGCTGTGGATCGTCGTGATAAAAGCGTTCCAGGATTTTCCAACGTAGAATATGTCGCTCTTTAGCGAAGGACACTTCCTGTTTTTACAGTTACGATAAATTCTGTCACACGCTTATCTTCATTTCCTGTCGGTGGTTTTCTTGTCTACGCTCGAAATATGCGAAAGATAATACCAGGTAGCTGATACCAGTCGTGTTTTCGTTTCGTTCGTAGCCAAGCTCGCCACTTAACGGAAGAATCTTCCGCACGTTTCACCGTGTATAATCTATTCGGTTTATAGTTTGTGTAATTTAGCGTAATTTAGAGGAAAAGTACGTAGGAAGTTTCGTTAAAATTTTATTCAGTTTTATTCAATTTCAGCCGAGTTTGGATCATGCCATTGCGCTTAACGAAATATCTTTCGCGCGTTTCACTCGTATAATCGACATATAATAACCAGTATAATTCAATTTATAGAGGTAATTACCGTAATTTAGAGGTAATGTGTGTAGGTAGTTTGATTAAAAATTTTACTCAATTTTATATGGCGTTGCGATGAGTTGTTATGTTTAATGGAAAGTCTTCCTCGCGTTGTACGATATAAAATTCGAGCTACGAAAATAATTATCGAAAATTTGATTGAACGGTGATTTCGAATAAAATTGTTTAAAAGATCTGATCGAAATTTTATTCAATCTTATGTATCTATCTGAGTTTGGTTCATTGAAGGAGTTCGTTTAATTGAATTTTCTATCTACGATAGAATTAAACTACTATAGAATAAAACTAATAAGTATATAGTAAGTAAGTTTAGTTTAGTAAGTTATTATAAAGTATCTTCCCTATAAATAGAGTTCGGATAAACGAAGCTCTATTTACTCGTATAGTATAGTTGATGCATCAAGTATTGTTTGATGCGGCCATGGGTGTCTTGTCACGAGAAGTCAAAGTTACTTAAAGTTTATGAGGAAATCGATTGATCATTGATGAGAGGTCAATAACGAGTTGTGTGATTAAAGATTGCGGTTATGAGATCGATTATGGTCTTATCATAGGAAATCAAGGACATTTGCAGATTATCGAGGTCATGAAAAATTTAGGGCAAGGTCATTCAAAGATTAAAAGAAGATGGCCGGGTCACGCCGAAAAGGAATGAGAACGGTTGAAGGTCATCCAGGTCATCGAAATTTTGGGGTAAAAGATCGAGGTCATTTAAAGCTTAAAGAAGATCGTCGAGGTCATGAAAAATGTAAGTTATATTGAAAATTATGCCGGTCCATGAAGATTATATTGCAAGAGTTCAAGATTACTTTAAAGATAAAAAAGATATTTATCAGCATCGTGTCATAAGAATTTAAGGACGCTTGAAAATCAACGAAAGTTAATTATTATTCGTTACTGTATTAATGAAATTCAAGGAAGCATACAAGTTCATTGCGAACATAAAGTTCGCTTAGAAATTGGATTTCACAGTGCAATCGTTCTACAATACGTCGTTAGAAAGATAACGACATAATTACAAGTATGCAGGATGAAAGCATGTCTGGATTTTTTTATGGAAATTGTCGATGTAAACGAAACATTCTCGCGATTTAATATTTTCATTTACATGCTATTATGATAGTACTTTTCTTAAAGAATGCGAATATTAAAATTCAGAGGATTCCATTCTATTTTAAAGTCGATGGTTTCAGAGTCACGATATCTCTCGCAGTGATCTAGTGCGATTTATGAATCCTACATAGTTTACAACCATCTTAAATATTTCGTAACAATATTAAACGTAGCATGTCGTGCTTATTTTTATAACTCATTTTTACTATCAACGGAGCTATTTATTTTCCGTGGATGTTTGATGTAACTGATAAACCACACAGTGGCTGTTTAATATTTTTAAAGAATAATCTCATATATCGTTTGTCTCATGAATTTACAAACTCAGTGTTCCTATACGTAATAAATGATCGCGAACGAATTATTAATATTACGTTGTATAATTAGCAAATGTGTATTGATTAAAGATATTCTATATCCGATATGTAGTAGTCGTATGCTGCTTCTACCACTTACATAATTAATTTATGCTCTCTGATCTCTAATGCGGCGTTCGCGTGTTATCTGTATGTTTACATGTATTTTACTTTTTTTCAACGAACAACACAAATTTACAAACTTACATTTCTAAAAACTAGTTAAATAAAGCAAAATTTATTAAGACGTTGTCTTTATTTCTTTAAACACATCGATCGATATTAAACACGAAATAAATGTTTTGAACACATTGCTAATCCGAAAATGAAGAAATTCGAATTTGATTTGGTCTTCGAAGATATAAACTTGTTCTTAGATATATCGTCGAGATATTAAACTTTAATTTTGATCACGTTTTTCCGATTTACATACCTTTCAAAAAATCAATAACAGGTGTACATAACATTCTAACAGTTGTTTGACATACTTCAAGGAATAAATATAAAACAGGATGTGCCAAGAATCGTAGCAATCGCTATTGCAGTTGCCTGTAAAAGGAGACTGTTACCAATCGAAATCACGGTTTTATCCGCGATCGATATCGTTTGTAAATAACTGACACGGTGAGTTAGTGCCAGCGGAACTCCGTGTTTAATCGATTGTTTTTAGAGCGCAATAATGAGCGTGTCTGATTAAGGCATCGACGCGACGTTGACAGTATCTTTGCCAGGCTGATGCATTCCCTCGCTTATTCTCACGCCTATCGAACGGTAGCGAATACAAATGTTTACGGTTTGAACAAGCAACGAGGAAAGTGACAGTAGCAACGCAAGGATATCGAAGATCGCGTTTCTTACAGTTGTCGATAAATAAAAGGACGTCGATTTGCAAAATAATCGTACGCATATGCATACTACCTTTAATCATTCGAACGACGTCAGTCGTTTCTTGAATAATTTAAATTTAAAAAAAACAATTCAATTAGTAATATGCGTATTAAAAAATATTTATTGCCCATAATAAATTGTACGTGATAACTACATTGCGGATCTTTATGCAAATTCGTGTTTATATGATGGTGACTAATGAAAAGATAAAAAGAGGCTTTTCTCGCTCGAATCCAAATCACGATTTCATTTTGTTCAACAATTATACCGTAATTACCAACGTCTCCCTAAACCGCCGCTAATTCGCTGTACAGCTAAACGCTGCTTTCTACTCCGACTCGAAGAAACTAAACCAACAAAACCACTGATAGTAAGAACGTTTAATAAATCCGGCAAAGTGAAACCTGAATCGAACCTAATCGCCTTCCGATACACGCATATTCAAATTTCTATTCGATCCTATTCAATTTCCTGAAACGTAAGGCAACCTAACTGCAATCTCGTTAATACATCTATCGAGAACCTCTTTCGTTTCTTGATATATAATTGCGGTTCGATGCTTTACGATTTCTCGGGTGCTCTATCGCCCATCTGGCTACGGAAACAAGACGACGATCGATCGTGTGAAAAGAAGGTGTGCCGGCTTGATTCCATGTCAATTATTCCCGGTGTCAACCTATTAATTAACACCCGTGTCCTGTAACTTTCTCTGGTGGGTCGTGATTGTTCGAGAGGCTCGAGAGGTTCGACAGAACCACCGCTAAAGCGGAACCGTTTGGTTCACTGAAATGGGTCGTCGCATGCCCGTCCCGCGAATTAATTAGCGGTCGAACAGGAAGAACGTCGCCGCCTAATTTGGCAAAGACGTCTAACGAGCGGTGTTTAAAGTGATGAATGGGCAGATGATGGTCCTTGATTAGGGGCTTAGGTGCAGCGGATGTTGGAAATTTGGATTTTTGCGGTGAAGTTTAACGCTTTGCGGTCCTAAGTGTAATTGACGTATGTTTTCGTTCGCTAAAAGCGAACGTAAAATAGATTTGTTGGATCAAAGTTTAGTCACTTTTAGTACATGAAGTTTAATATATAAGCTCGATATTTTCTAAGAAATAGATATATTGTTAGTAGACTGCGAATTTTTATGCAAATTCATATTTTTCAGAACTCAAAGATGATGAAGCTCGATATTTTCTAAGAAATAGATATATTGTTAGTAGACTGCGAATTTTTATGCAAATTCATATTTTTCAGAACTCAAAGATGATTGTAATAGCATAATATATAGCAATATAGTTATAAAAATAATAAATAATATAATTGAAAATGTAAAATCTCTGGTGGAAAATCGTTTCATCTGCCTGAGTGTTACAGGGAGCGTTACTGTGAATATTTTGTATATTTTTTCATATTATACGTATTCTGTGGAATTTTGTACTTTTAAATTTCCTGTAAATGCATTTTTCCTATAAATGCAATTCGAAGTCTAGTTGTTAATTACGACTGCTACAGCCAAATTGCAGAAAGCCATTTTGCGGTGACGTTTGAAGAGAATTAAGATTGATATCCGATCGTCGATATAAAAATTATGGAATATAAAATTTGTTAGTTCTTCGCAACATTTAATAGCGTCGGTATGGATCCAAATTATTGCTATACCGATTAATCAAAAACTTGAATACTTTGCTGAAAAATTCAATACCTGCTGGCGTATAATCCAGTAAAAGCGTGTGTAACATGTGAAGTTTCGAAATGACATTTAAAAGTTGGAGTTGATCTTCAGCCATTGATTGGATAGTTTGATAACACGAATTTTGATATTTTGCAACGACCTCTGGCGACGTCATCGCTGGCCTAGATCAGAAATTACCAGCTTGACGTTAACAACTCGACCAGGTAGGAGTAGTGTGTTGTTTGAAAGCTCGCGCCACGACGATAAGTATCACGACGTTGGAAAGTATGCGGCCAGAGTCACGGCTTGCAATGAGAAAAACTATTTCCATCCGTTTTTACGGAGCCATACGTTATGTTGCTGTCGATTCGTATCGTTGTCGGAAACTTTGTTTTCCACTGCACGTTGGAACGAAATTTTCCTCGTCATTTCAAAGTCTGTCACCTTTTTCCAACGAAGGTTTAATGGATAATATTTCGAACTCCATGTTAAACTCTAAATTGAATCCTTTAAAGGGCGAAACTTGAACGTATATTTACGGCTTTAAATGTATTGATCGCAATTAAACATTTTAATATTCGAAGAGTTATTTGATTGGAAATTTTGTGACGTTCGTGAATCAGTAATTGTAGCGAAAGCTCGATTACGGGAGATCGTTAATAGCAAATTGCACAGCTACTCGTTCATATAAATTCGCTAGTTAGCTGCGAATTCGCGTTGATTGGACGCGTGTCCCACCGGGCTTTCGGAGCCTTGTCGTTAATGGAATTTACAAGTTCAAGCTGATGGGCCAGAGACAAAAATAGCTCCCTTGGATGCCCCGTTAGAAATAATTCACATCTTTGGTTATCAATTTTTTCACGATGAAATTTACCTATTTCGTTTCATAGTCTCACCATAGTTTCGTTCTGTTTCATATGTTTCAATGATTCGGTATAATTCAGAAGTTATTGGAATTATAATGTAAGTAAATTTTATTACTTTTGCCAGGATTTTTTGAATATGCTTGAAATTAAAGTTTTATGTAGGTATCGATTTACATATACTATGAAATTATTTAATTTCGTAGAAACTAAGAGGCTTTTGCTTTCCACGAGCAAAGGAAATAATCGAAAGAAAGTTTGTCTGGAAATCAGAATTGAACCAGTCTGGAGTCGTTGGAGGGTGAAGAAACGAATAGAAGGCAGTTCTCGAGGTATCGATGAATCACGAGAATCTCTCGTGTGCAGTAGACAAGGTCTCTGAATCGTTGTATTATGATACAATGCCAGGCGTAGGCTGTGAAGATTCGCAAATCTAATACACGTGGGCGTTGTGCGTGGATGCAATATTAATCGCTCGTAAATGAGAATTTTGCCGCATTAGACGTTAACCCGTGAAGTCTATTAGCCATGAATGTTACAGCGTTTCTCTCGTCTCCTTCATTTTCCAATTTCAACTCCTTCTTCTTATTCTTTTTCCAAGATACCTATTTAACTTAAAGCATAAATAGAATTTACAAACAAAAAGAAACAACATATTAACGCATTGCATGTGAGAGAACTCCTACGATTCCTACCATTCGTGGCAAAAATAATTGAAAAAAATATTTTTTGCTTGATTTTCCTTAAAGGAATAAGTAGAGCACGCGTAAAAATTGTTGAGAAATATTTAACGAAAAGGTAATATGGAGACATGTATCGACATCGTCACTGAACTCCATCCTCCTCGATACGTGCATCGATTTCGCACTGAACATGTTTATTAATCCCATAATAAATATTTTTCAAACTAAACTCAAAACCAGCCATGAATAATATCAGTTCAATTTACGACTCGCAATGCAACCGGAAGTATTTGAGACTATTGGTCGCAGAAAGTAGACTGACCCGAACGATACATATCTCTCGATACGGTACAACAGATTCGCTATCGGTTCCGCTTATCGGCAACCACGATAACAATGCTATAGGATCAAGCGTCCCTGGTGGTCGCAGGGACACACATTCAAAAATAACCAAGTTGAGGCAAGTGATTCGAGTTTGAGAACCACGGCGAGATTCTCGAGTGGGCGCTAAACATGTTTACTTACAAGATGCAACGATCCGAGATTCACACGGATAGGAGAGTAGGTACTCACAAAGTCCATAAACGCCTGCTTCGTGGCGACTATTCTTTGATACGATAAAACGAGACTTTCGTTTCTCGCTTAGGTTCTTAGCGTCATTTGCATATAGTCGTATCTCCACCTGGTCGCCAAGTAATCGACTCTGTAATCTTGCTTATCAAGCATAAACCGTGATTCACATACAAACTGTGTATTTTTATACAGGTTCGATATTCTTGTATCTTGTATCTTTGAGGAGATTTCGAGGCGGTTGGTGCTGATGGGAGCAACGTGGTGGTAGAAATTAGAAGCTGACCTCTTAAATAATTTTATCAAAGAATATTGCAGCAGCCAGGAGAATATACTGTTCGCTTTTCATGTAGTGTTCGTATAGTGTTTTTACGAGATTACTGAATTTTTATGCACATTTCAAAAAGTCAGAAATTATATAAAGTTGCAAAGATCTTTAAACATCTAAATATTCCTTGATATTCTCTAATATTCAAAATCAATAATTCGGTCATTTTTATAGATTGGTAATTTTTTATTCTAAGAAAATATATCAGTATATTTTACGAATATTCTATCCATATCTAAATCACACGATAGTCATATTCAAACGATAATTATATTCTCTGTATACTCCCAAATATATCATATCACCAAAGGGTTGAACGACCATATTATCTACCTAATTGTTAATCTATCAACTGACATACAAAAGAACTATCTATATAGATAAATATCCGCCGAACGATCTAATCATATCGATGAATTGGCACGTTTCACTCAGCTTGAATCATCGCTGATTCAAATGACGTGTTGGCGCATTACTTCTTAGTCCATAGATTATTTAAAGCAACTGTACATGTTTAGAACGTTTTATAGTTTATTACATACTATTAGGATGCGACTCAGTGGTCGATAAATCATAGCGGAATTCCACCGGTGCTATACCACGTTGTATGATAAAATATCTCAAGGTTAAATTAAACGCTAATAAAACGGTGGAAAGCGTGCTGCGCTTCTTTGAAAGTTCAAGTTTCACGAGAAAATCCCTCTAGCGAGACCTTCGAAAAATTACAGCGAAACGAGAACGAACTTCTTGCAAACGACGCGACGCCCGTTTCATATCTTTTCCCTAATGCTATTATTTAATACCTCGGAGACCTTTTAGACTTACAGGTTCGTCCTTTACATTCTGACGTCTTTTTCAATGGCAGCTCGTGTCGACTATAGAAAGGTCACCGGGACTTATTAATACTTCTTAGGATATTTTTACGTTGAATTGGTCCGATCATTCTCTCGATTAAAAAAATAAATTTACATATACATGTTTGCGTATAATGTAGAAAGATACTGTACGGAGAGATTCGTAATAATATAATCTCATCAATTAAAATACTTTGCCATAAATTGCGATAATTTGATTGTTATAATTGGGCAATTATTATATCGAATAATCGGAGGGATATTCTTCCTCCATATATTATATTTCTGTATATATTCGTACACTCACAAGATATAATATCGGAGGTCTAAAAATTAGACAATTGAACTTATACGAGGTATTCTTACAATTTTATTCTATCAGATTCTCAGTTCGATTTTCAAAGAATAATACTTTAAACAATAAATATCTCTCTTTTTTCAACGAATATAATCTATCCTTTTTAGGAAACAAGAGGATAAATCGTTTCGCAATATGATTTCACTTAATGACGTGTCATGCTCGTTTCCTTGCCTCAGTAACTGGTTTTATAATTCTGAAACGCGATGCGTACATATATATTAAATTTATTATTTGTAAAGAATCATATATGTACATTACGTATTAATTCAGTACCCTAGAACTATGTTCCATAAATCATAGGAACCAAAGTGTCTGTTTGGTTTTAACTACCATTCAACTACATGCAAATTCTTCTATATGTATATCGCACATCATAACCCGTTCTCACGCGACATCATCACGTGTCACCTATCCCATGAACAAAGAAGGCAGTTGCAATTGCGTATGTGTGCAGGAGCATGATCGCGCGAACTTTGACCGTCCCCTACGGTCGTTGCACGACGTTCAATCTCCCTTTGGTGAAAGAAGCGTTCGCGTTCACGCGGCAAACGTTCTTCAACACGTGCCAACGGGACCCGCCGACGCTCGAACACGAGTATACCGTATGAACGTACGCGTAAACGCGCGCGTATATGTTTATGTGCATGTATTCACGGTTGGTTCATTCATAAAAGCGGAACTTCCTGAAGTACGCGGACTCCTCTCACCTGGTCGTCATGACGACGTGTATTTTCATTCATAACGAGGCCCGCGTATTACGCACGCACGCCGACGGAGATTTCCTTGGTATGTGAGTCACTGTGTAATAGTGCTATAAAATAGTCGCGGATGAAAGACGTTTTGTCAACAAGAAGCCTGGATTATCGTCAGAGAGCCGCGTAAATACTATCGGTACGTGTTACGTAAGCGTTTGACGCGGTGCACAGTAAGACGTGACGATTTTACTGTGCGATTAGTTGAACAAATTCACAGATTTATATGGTTATATGCGAAGTAACGGCGGATAGTATTATTGACGTTAATAATCATCGAGAGAGAGAGAGAGAGTAGATAATCTAGAAACGCATTTTAAAACTTTCTCGCCGAATGTTCCATTGCCTACTAGGAACTCCATTTAAGCTGCTATAATAGGGTGTGCGCTATTAACGGTAATTTTCAGGAATTTTGGATAACTGAAAGTTATTGGAAATTATACTCTTAACAGCTTCGAATTTACGAAACTTTAACAGGCTCATAATTATTAACGGCACGTTGTATGAATATTTTATATCATATTTTCCATGATCCTAGTATTTAATTAAGTTGAACAACGTTATATTGTACAAACTGCAAATTAACCAGGGAATGAAATTAAAAAATTTAATTGTCGATCCTGTAGCTAATTAGCGTGTAATTAAAATCACTCTACAAGTAGCGGATATTTTTTCTGTATATATATATATACACATTCGTAAGTATGAGAATAACGAGGTAATAATTGTTAAAGTAATTGAATTAAAGGCCATCATTTTACGATAAGCCATGTGATAATTGGCAATCATGTATATACCTCGTTATACCTCTGCCAGAATTAATTATATTTCTAAATTCACTATCAATATCAAAATTCAAACAACGAAATTCGATATGTCTGTTTTTTTTTTTTTTTTTTTTTTTTAATTAAACTGCTGCACATAAATGCATTTTTTCATAGACAAAATACCCTTAGAATTACAGTCGATAAGTATGAAGCTTCTTCTTCATATTCCCGCGGTAAAACAAATTTTTATTTTCTCCTTTTTTTAAATTTCTTCTTTACAAACATTCCTACGCGACTTCACCAAACAATAACCTTGCATTATCTCATGTTTCCTTTGTATAGACTTATTTTCACGAGAGTCGACTCCTCTTACCCCGAAATGTGCAACCACTTACCTGCCAAGTAAGTTCGGTCGTCAAAGTTCTACCGTTAATGGTCAAACTGCATTAAACCTGATTCACTTCGGTTCTAGCTTGAGCAGCTAATGCACAATGGAGATCTAGTCGTCAAACAAACGAACCAGTCATTTCTTACTAATCTAGTATACGTGATCTTGTGCATTTCCTTGACAAATTCCGATGACGTTTGAAACCGCTACCTACGTTTCAATTCTTATCTCTCGCGTCCACGAACGCTTATCTGTCTTGGCGATACTTACATTTTTCTCCGAAAGTCACGTGGGTGAAAAATTACATATGGATAATGAAACGTTCAACATTTCTACTTGCATAATTTATTTACCTTTTATAGTTTGGAAATGTGTTGATTGGATGCTTCTTTGCTTATGGAAGCAAAAATTAAGGTTAATTATAGCTCCTTATTGTTTCAGAAAAGATAAAGAACAATAGGTGTAGATAGACTTCGCAAATAGCAATGGATTGTTATAAATAGATTTGGATAATGGTACACTGGTAGAATATAATAATGTAGGTATTTGACAATAATGATGATTAAACAAAAGGAGACTTGTCAATATTAAGATACATATACTGTGAATGTTATAAACAACTGTTGGTAATATTTCAACTTGAAAACCTGAAGATAGATGATGATAAATTAGTAGAGATGATTTGATGCTTTTCCAGAAGGTGGATAATCGATAAGAATACGAACAAATGGAATATAATACAAAAGGCATTGTTGATTTGTTGGAATTATTTGTAAGCCAAATATAGTCAGGATATATCATTGTACGAATAATAATGTACGAAATAAGACAAAAATATAAATGCTGAAAAATTGTAATTATTTATATTTAATAAACAGAAAAATTCCCATATAATAACTAAATACAATTGAAAGTAATTATCGTTCCAATATAAGCAATATTAATCACATTCTCAATTAAGACATCTTGAGAAATGCAAATAAAAGAAAGTTAAAAGATCTAGCGAGAGTTACGTTTTTCCGCAACGAAAGTGAAAAACGTACGACACATGAATTCTCTCCATACAAGTATAATTATGAACCTTTTTTTCTTCCAAGTTACTCAACCTCGTCCATTGAAGAAACGATTCTAAACTACGAGTTAACTCATCTTCCCCTTGACAAGCTAAATCTGTGTCAATGAATGACTGAATTGAAAAATGAAAGGTGACTTGTCGCCGATTCCTCTGTATTTCTTCGTTCTTCGCTAGCCAATTTCCAGGGAATCTTGACTGGAACGTAGGACAATTATCCGCCTGACATTACATTGTATTACATTGTGGGAGCCGATATGACGTACGTTGCGCTTTGCAACATCCGGTTTTCTTTTATATTTCGTAGCAGACTCGTATTTATGAAACTTTATATAGTAAGTTGGCGGAATCTAATTTCTCGAGGCTATCGACCGTATTAACGATGGAACTCGTTCTTCTACGTAAACTGGGACAATGAAGAAGAGAAGTATCGATACCCGACCGTTGTCAGTAAATTTGTAATATCCTGTGTTCGTCGTTGTTTCGTATTTGCGAAACGTCGCGAACGTTGCGAATTCCACGAGGATATTAACTGTTCGACCATGGCAGGACTTGTTTGGGGAAAATGGAACAGCTGCTTGCTCCTGAGAAAAAGAATCTGTTGAGAAATGTCGGCTGCTAATAAGTCAGACTGCATGTCTAGAACTCTGATTGGGAAAAGTTGAGAAATTCGAGGTACGGTACGTTGGCATTTCATGCATGTAGAAAATATCGTTGGCGAGAAAATAGTTACTTGTATTTGTCGTCGGATTAAATTATCGGTGATTAAAAATAGGAAATACATTGGAAATGAAAATTAGTGAGAATTCGAGTTATATTTTCGTAATTTATATTTTTCTGAGAGATATTGTTCTAGTTATAATGGAAATAAAAAATTGACACGTGAAGAAGGTTTTTATATATTTTATTATTTAAATTATACAATTTTGTTACTTTTCATTTTATAAATATATATTTGGCTTCGTTTGTACGTAAGAAATTTTCCGAAGATATTCAGTGGCAGTAGATTTGGAATAAAGATATTCCTCTTTTCTAATTATGAAGTAAAAAAGGAAATTTGATTATAAAATAAAAACTTTGATTATAAAGAGTTAAAACAAATCAACATGCATCTCTAATGAAGAAACTCTGTAGAATGGTAAACGTTGCGTTGAGTAAATGGTATTTCATGTCGGACACCGTCGAGTTACTACTAAACGGAACAAAAATGCGTATTTTTTCATGTCCCATTGTTAGCTAGTCGGTTGCACGACACCGTGACGAAGCGTGGCCGATGAGTTCTCCTGCTTTGCTCCATTTCGCTCTGTGCTCGTGGGCCTTTCATTTGCACGGCTCGTTTCTGTTCCTTTACATCCGATGTTTTTACGCTTCGAACAATTTCTTACGCGTATCGACGGCTACTTCTATTTCTAAACTGCACTCCTTCGGCCGATAAACTGCCTACGAGAATACGCGCGCTACTGAACACGCTTCAACTACGTGGCTTAAAAAAAAAGACGAGATCTGCACGTTTGGAAGACCTTATCGTTTCTAGAGTCTGCTCGACTATGGATTTATCTTTTACCTTGGGAAACACGGTGGTCGAGAAGTATGGATGCTAACATTTTGGCCATCATCTTTTCCGAGAAAATCAGCGCATGGTTGTTTCGAGAGATTTAAGTGGAAATGTAAATAGATTAGGAAACATTGGAAAACGATGTTTTTTGATATTTTTGATATTTGTTGGAGAGAAATTTTTGAGCTATGTTAGTAAAAGTGAAGGGACAGAGGTAAATGAGATTTAAATAAATTGTAGATATATGCAAGTAAATAGAAAGTACATGGAACTAAATGGAATGATTTTAAATTTCTTGGAACTGCATATCGAATAGATTAGCAGGAAATGAGATACTAGTTATATGTAGAATTCTCTTTGATCTTCCACGTTCTTTTCTTGTATGATATTACCATTGATATATCCGATACCATTAATTTCTATATTTATGTTCTCTCATTTCAATAAATTGCCCAGATGTGCGACGTAATCTCTTCGAAGCAATAGCATAATCAAAGGAAATAACGATACGATTTACAAGTATTTTACAAGCATTCTTACTGACATAAATGTGCAAATTACGCTGTAAAGGACTATTATAGGTATTCGCGTATTTGCTTGAACTTTACCATTGACGAGAAACTTCAAAGTTTCACAATAGAAAAATATTATTCGACAAATTATACCTACGAACGAGTGATACATAATGTTTCACAATTTCACAATTTTTCTCGCGTAACAGATTATGAAAATAATAGAAAGTCATCATTGAATGGTAATTCTACCGATCTTGAAATAATTGTGTGATTTATACGCAATTAACGAAAATAATGGTGGCATTCACTAATGGATCATCTCGTTACAAGCACAATGGAATTTAAACGCGAAATTGTAGAATGCTGTGGGCTGGTTTCGGATTGTTTCCCTATTGGAACACTATAAACGACAGCAACACCACGCAAGCATTGCACGACTAATAATGATGAAATTTCAGTCATTACTATTTTATGTGAATTCGTGGAAGCATAAAGTGTGCCAAGCATCTCGTACACCAAATACCTACAGGTTACTTCTGACTACCTACAGTCAGAAAGCAATTTTCGTACCTATCGTTTCTCTTTCGACTTTTTAGCTCGAGAAAGAATACTCGAATCAAGGAAGAATGCTCATGACGAAAGTGGTGGCGATTTGGCGTGAAACAAAATAGCGAAACAAAAATGATATTTCTTAAAGTCTGTAAAATTGCCTTGTAATATCGTAGGTGATTATTTTTAATCTTCAATTCGATTTCGTATTCAAATCTAACTTCCCTTTGTTTCGTTTCATATCTCCGTGCCTTGATAAACGCATACAGATATTTCCATGATATTCCTAATAAATTTATTTTGTCAAAAATAGTAGCCTGATTTTCACCATTATAGTACTTAGTTCACTACATAATGATGATGCTACTATAAGTATAATATAAAACTTGTTCAATAAACTGTAAAATACAAAGTAAAACAAAGAAGTATGGTATCGATACGCATTAAACTTAAGAATATCTAAGTGCATCATTGCTTTTATCGATTCGCTATAATTTCCGTTTCAATTTCCAAATGATAACATTAAAATTACACATAGGGGTGAAAGTAATTCTTATTTAACGCAAGTGTTTTTAAAGATTTCTCCTTCGTCAGATTATATAATTTTTGCACCTATCGTTCCGCTTCGTCTGCGTTTCAGTGAAAATAGCCATCGCATCGTACCGATGTAGACTATCATTTCGATGATTATACACGTCTGTTTGCACTCGTTCTGGCCGCTCGAAAATCACAACTGGCAACGCGTACTTACACCTTGTAATTATTAACCAGACTCTTAAACCAGCCAGCAATCAGCCTGTTAATCAGAATAATAACTATTACACGTGTTGCTACATTGAAATAGCTGGATAAGTGAACTAACCTGAAATAGTGAAATTATTCCAGAGTTAGTCAACGATATACGAAATGAATCTCTCTTTACTCTATCATTTCTAATTATTGAAATATTATCTGCAAAGATCAAATCTAATTTTTCAATTTCAGTACACGAGTATATGGTTAATGTCCAATTCCAAAGAAACGAATGACTGACTTCCATAAGTTGATTTATCGCAACAACATGATATAAATATAGCTGAACCTTGATAACCCAAACCTCTTACAATTTCAAGATTTTAGCAAATTTCCTAAATTAAAATGAAATTTAGTAAATGTAAGATTAAATTAAAAGCTTCTAGAACGTCGTCGATCTTTTGTATTTTTCGATTTATGGACCTGAACAACGTGTCATCTGTATGGCACGACTGTTGCGCACCGATGGTTTCAAATGCAATAAGTGCAAGTAACTCGTGGTCAGCTGTAGAGTATGCCATTTCTAAACGCATTCTCAGCCTGATGCACACTCGGTGAATGGTAATGCATGAAAATACGAGTCGCGCGCGAAAGTAATGCGTAAAACGTAAATAAATCACGGGTGAAAGCGATGTGCGTTTCTTTCTTCTTTTCGAACAGATCTGACATCTGTTTTATTTCTTCTTTCTTTTTCATCTTTATCCTCGTTCGATGTGTGTTTCTGACAGGGATAACGGTGAATTGTTTCTGGTGCTGAGAGTTCTTATCGGTCTGCAAAATGTGTATTGGATGCTGGTATATGGTTTTTCGTATTAGGAGGTTCGATCGAACGATCTCTGTTCATTTTTGAATACTAATTAATCGAACAAATAAAGTGAAACTTAATTCGAACACAGAAACAGAAACAATAATAAATATATAATAGTACACGCATATAATTAATTATTACAATTAAATATAACCTGCGCATAAAAAACTTCGTAAACCATAACAGGATTAAAAATACAAGTAAAAAGAAAGAAATGGTAAATGAAATATAGTAAATGTCTCTAAATATATACGTATTGCCTACACGATACAAAGATGTATACCTTTCGTGTTCCTTGTAAAATCAACATCACGTTCCTTGTTCTCTGTCGATAGAATACTCACTCATAAAAGTTAACCATAAAAGTTATCGCTCATCAAGATCCTCTGCATCGATCCATTGTACCGTATATCTACGAAACTGGTCGTTCATTTGTGGACAACGTCCGTTCCATTTCCCGTCCGAGAAAGAAAAACATTTTCTCCGAAACTTTTGAAAAGGTCAGATTATCTTAATTGAGGAAAGGCAGTTCTCGAAACGCGGAAGCACGGCCGAGTTTTATTACGTTTAGCGGCATCCAGAGCGGAGAAAGGTTTCTTTTTCGAGCAACACAATTATGTCGCGTTGCATCGGCTGTAAGAGCGGTTCCAACCACGGCTTCCTTTCTTTTTCGACGGGCGAGAAATCACGGATGAATCACCCTCCGTTTCGCGATGCTTCAAACCGTGTTAACTGCGTTCCATTTTCAACCGACAACAAGCACACTGGCGTATTATTCCTTTTATCTTACGTTCGTTGAGCTTTTATCTCAGCCTAGCACGAGATATCGGAAGAGAAATGTCTTATTCAATGTAAAAATGTTTCTCTCATAGGAGTGTGGTAATTTAATTAGTCAACATGTTGCGGAGATTTGTTACGGGCCTGCACACTCATACGGATATCCGATTGTGAGTCATTAATAGTCGGTCACGTGTAGAACTCAGGTGAAATCACGGTTGTCTGTCTTTTTCTTCCTAGACGTTCTCCTCCTAGCGTTATGTTTCTTCGATCCCTTGGAAATTCTTCGCGTTTAATCTTCGTTAATACGATCGTTAATTCGACGTAAATATTTGCAACTAAATAAAATTTCGTTTTTATAGGTCGACCTTGCTGAATTCTCGTTATAATACGCTGCTGCAACAAATAGGAGTATTGCACGAGGTAATGTGTAGTCGATGTGAGAATAAAAGCTACAAGTATTTCTAAGGAGAATATCCACGTGAATGTCGAAACAAGGGGGAAAAGGATGTAGAAATCTGTTTCTACGTATTACACGTGTACCGAGAACTTGCAGAACGTTCTGAAGATTGTAAGGAAATAATATGGCTGATTCATGGTACTTCTCATCCGTAGTTGAGATTCTGCTTTGTGGTTTTATATTATGCTTTCGGGTTCCATTCCTTTTTATGATATTTGCTATTTGTCTGTGAAATTCTTATAAACAGATTCCAGTTTCATTGAAACTGTACCGTACCGTTATGTATTATTTATTGTATTTAAAATCCTAAAATCAAGTTCGGTTTTCAAATACCTGAGACATCGTTTGGGAGGAATAAGCTGGTAAAACATTTTCTATCTTCGAACGCAGGTTCATTTGTGCAAAATCTTTTTCCTCCTGACATAATTCAACGCATTTGGAAGACTGAACAAAGAAATGGTACGAACACATTTTTCCACGAACGAAAAGCATAATATATAACTGGATATTTCACTATAAATTTGTATAAGTTCGTGGTATGTGGTAACACATTTTACCATTTATAATTTAGAAACATACATATTTCTCTATCAGAGCTCATCTTCGACCACAGTACGAACAAATTAAATTTCATCGCTCCTACCACTTTTCCACCGAACCCTTCGTTTGTCAAACGTATCACAGGATTCTACATGACACGAACCCATATGAAAACCATAAAACCCCTCTGAAAATATCTAAATACACACTAACCCACTGAGATTGAAAATACCACATGGTGCGCGGTTCCCAGGTTTTTCACCCCTACAAACAGTAGACCACTTTTTTCTTCCGAAATAGAACATAGTCGCGTTTCTCACAACTCATCTGGCCAGTGACTTGTTCTTTGAAACCTTCGCCCACCTTGTCATCATGATCGGAAACCCTTCCGTGGAATCAGGTCAGACAGCTGTCTGACTGAAGGGGAGTGCATCTCAGTTTTTTCCTCTCTTCCTTCTCGTTTTTCCGCTCTTTTCGGTTCTTTTTCAGAACGAGCACGTCGACAAAGGCGCTCGAAACTCGTGCACGCACGTCGCAAACGCCCACGCATTGCTACACCGTGAACGCGGCATAATAGGATCCGCGGCATCCTTATTGTCCACTTACGATCACATCCTTTCGGCTGAAAGCGTATTGCAAGAAAAAGATTCAAGAGACGATTCAATTTTTCGTATACTCGTTTGGAACGATTAAATCGGAAATTCATTATTTCCTGTTTTACGATAAATTCGACACGATGTTCTACTTTACTCGATTGTTTTTTTGAAGCGACAAACACAAAGTGCGAGTAAAGTAGAGGTTCGTCGGCAAATTAATTGATCTATGACAGTGTATTTCTAGTATAAAATTAAGTTGTTTATAACTTGAAAACTTGGCTTCGAACTTCATTTTTGTACGTGGATGTCTTCCAATAAGCGATGCTTATAAATATCGTCCATGTTTCTTAACAGCATTTGTACAATTTAATTTAATGTAAATACACCGGTATATCGATTGTGAAGATATACGAAGCATTGTAAATAATTAAGTATAAATCATTTAAGACGAATGCCGAAAGTTGATAACGTCTATAAAAGAACAAGATAATATCTTGGTTCGATGAATTATTTCCTTGTCGGTTCCTGACGCACAATAACGATGTTATATTTCTCGATACCTGAATTACAAATCAAATTTCAGTGAATTACCTCGGATATCGCGCTAAGATAACGGTCACTGTATCCATTAAATTACAGAATTTCTGAATGAAACGCATGAATCTATCTTTAGTACGTATGTAAATTTGATGATTCAGCTTTTCCTTTGAACTACACAAGTGCGGTTCGAATACACGTACAGTAAATTGTAAGCGAATTATAAGTGAATAATATGTGACAAAGTGACGATCTTAGAAAGTGTGAAGATCAATTTTAGCATCAACTTTCCAATTTCTTCGTTCGTACAGGAAAGGTTTTGCAGATATCAATTTAATTTTAGTTCCAACGATAACGAGATTTATTTCATTTGCGTTAGCAGCCTTCGCCGATAAGACATGCGAGTCTGCTGTTTAAACTTTGTTTTCGTTTCACGTATCGAACATTACCGTACGAATATTCGATATTTGGTATAAGATGGTTACATGATTTATATTCTCATACCATATAAGTATTCGTATATTCTATAGCTCTCTGCTGAATAATAGATATTATTTTACCTGGGGCCAATAACTCAATTCACATCGAAATATATGAATACAACATTACATGTATATACTTTGTTTCTTCGTATCGTGTGAATTTTAGAGACGAAGAAAATACGATTTTCCATATTGGAAGACAGATATGCAGAAATTATTTGACAAATAATCTACTCCAAATATTCGTGAAAAAACGCAAATAGTCATTAACGCGTATATTCGTTAGAGCGAAATGCCTTTTTAGTGTTTCATAACGCACTTAATAATTTCACATTGTTACACTGTAAACTTAAGAGTCTTCTTAACCGATTCGAACATGCCAAGTCGCCGATAGTCATCATGGCGCCACTTTAAGTCACCAATGACCACTGCATATGTAAAACACTCAACGTATTAGATATTCTAATGCGACTTTTCCTCTCGGATTTAACAGTTTACCAAAACATTCACTTTTCTTTTTTCCTCAATCGCCTGCTAACGCATGTGCGAAACGTTGAGCTTGCGTCCGCTATGAACCGGTGCTATTACGTGACCGGAGACATGTATTTGAGAATTTGCTCGAGCCCCGATCGTGTGCACAATACTGCAGAAAGTCGATCTCGCCAACAATCGTGTGACCACATAGTTATACTATAACCACTGGCGCCAGGGCTTCGTAAACATTTGTAAAATTGTTATCGCAGTGAAACGCTGAAATCGTACGGCAAAAATTCGTGTCAGCTTGGACAAGCTGAAACTGCATGCTCGTAAAACAGATAGAAACGTCGATAAATATTTGGCTGACGGGAAAGTAACGGACCGTGTAGTCCTAATTTTTCGCAGTCTCGAACGATATCGAAGGATGTGGTAAAATTCGATGACTACCGTTTTATCGCCACATTCACGTGAGATTCGCTGTTAATTTAGTTGTATCGCTGTTTATGAGGGAATTAATTACCTATATGAAATTGGTCAGATCGGATGTTATCTCTTATTTGAGATAAGTGGGAAGATAGAAAGTTTGGAAATCAGATTTCTGTGACACTATTTTTAACAAAGATCTGTTGCTGATACTTTGATGATTCTTTATACATGACAGAGTAATAGTATTATAGAATAGGATTATAATTACCTGAAGCGAGTTGGAAAATAAAAGATTGGAAATTAAACTTTATATTTTCTCCTTTTTGTTAAATTTTTGTGGTCATATTTCGATGATTTTTGATCTGCGACGGAGTAGATGATGCTGTCGAATAAGAATATAATTACGTAATTAGATGAACTATTTATGTGCGAAAATTAAACGAGTGCAACGGTATTGTATGATATACACAAGTCGTTATCTGCTCGAGCCGATTAGTAATTGTAATAAAGCCTGGGCATCTCGATTAACTATTCAGAGCATTCTGTAATTAGACGTGTCGTTTACGACATCGTTGTTAGATGCATTAGTTTCGATAATGTAATTCGAAGTTAGATACTATTTGTTGACTCTAAATTATTACGATTATAATTCAAGCGCGGAATTGCTTATGATCCACCTTTATATTACCCAAGTGACTAAAATATCAAATAATCCAATATTTCTCGACCAGTTAATACAGGTTTCTCGAGTTTTTATGGACACATGATTATAATATTTATTGGATTAACTTCGAATAATTAAATGCTAACATTCGAAAGTGTAATATTTCAAGTATTTATGATAATAAAACACATTAATGATAAAGTTAATACATACTGTTGTTTTTACAGCTTGAAAGTTGTCGTTTCAAGCATCAAGGTATGCGCAGAATTCATGGGAAAATTTCTTTCTTCTGTTTATTGACAGACATTCTATTCTAGCACCAACACCAGCATGTAACTTATTAAAATTACAAAGTGTAATATATTCGAGTAATAAGAACACAATTTCTTCAATAAGTTAGAGGACACAAAATCCCTAATATCCTCGATATTACAAATTTTTAAAGTAATCAAGAATTTTGTTATTTCGTAGACGTTTTTAATAAAAATTTCATAACCGATCAACTGCTTTTTGTTACCATATTACACAGATTAAAATTTACACGCAATCATGCTATAATTTCTAAGATATATACCAAATAAGGTTACAAAATTCAACATACAAAATATTTCAACAAACATATACAAACTTACTAAATGTAAAAATGCCCAGCCTAAAGCTACCAAAATAATAAGGAAGAAATAAGAAAGATGAAAAGCTTCAAGAAACCACATCCTCGGTTCTATTATTAAATTTCTCAGAGAAACACGACTAACACCAAATCAATCAAGAGACGACAAAAGTTTACATCAATTGATTGCAAATGGAATGCGTGTCCTGTCGAAAAGCTGGCGTCCACAGAACCTCTCGTGGAGAGAAGGAAAACTTTGTTACCTGTCGCGTAACTAGAATCTGCCGGTCGATCGAGTTGTCTGCGGTTTTCCCTCTCTGTGCGGTCGTTGGATAACGTCCAGCTCGAATCACCTTCGGATACTAATGCGTGGCATAACTTTGACACATTGATCTTAAGCCGATAAAACGTGGCGAAACGGCGTAACATGCGGTCACGCTCGATCCAAAGAAAAATATCTACCGTCGTTCTTCCTGTTTCATGCGTTACAGAAGGCGCGTGCGCCGCTTGTCCAATGCGAATCGCGCACTATACGCGTTATCGCGAAGAGCACGACAAAGAACGCTGTTGGTCATGACTTTGGACTCTTCCGTTGATCGTTAGGTAAAAAATCAGTTGTCCTTTGATGCGTTACTTCCCTCTTTATTGCGGATGTTCCGTGAGTTTCGCGTCAGTAGAAATATCAAACTACATCCGTTGCGTGTATATACATGTATTGTGTTATCATTAGATACTACATAAATAGTATTATAGATTGTTCGAGTGTCGATGCAATTGCGAACTCTTTTTGCAGCAGCTGGTTTTATTTTTATAACATTTTTATAATTTTAGATCTCCAAAATCGTTATTCCTGTTCTTCAACAAAGTTTTTGAAACAGGAGATTATTTATCTTATCATAATGTATCATATACGTTACAAATAATTACATATCATAAGCATATCTATATTGATTGTTATGTTACTTATCTATGATAAGTTATTTTAAAGTGTGCTGCTAAATGTTCGACAGCTTAGTTACCGTTTCTATTCCGAGTGAATTATATTCGTATTTGGAGTTAAGAACGAAATGGGAACAATTTTCAAGATTTTCTGTTTAAGCTTACTGTCACTGTTATGTTTCCACGAGATTAAAGCACAGAGATTGAAACTGAAGATTAAAAATCGAAAAAGTCTCAAAGTACGTATTATATCGATCTATTTATTGACATGAAGGGTATAATTCCTATTCTGACATTTCTATTTTCGTATAATTTCTACGGAATTGTATATTTTATCTTGTGAATTTCCCAAGATCGTTTGATATTAAACACGATTCATTGGTGAAAAATTACCAATTGGTGATTTCTTATGATCGAGCAAATGAGTCACACGTTCTTTGAATCGAAATACGCGACTGAATCTCGTTGTTTATGCTGCCGGAAATTAAAGTGGGATCGTCAATGTGAGAAATCTCAAATCGCGTCATCAATTCACTCTGCAATGTTGACGAGTATGTATTAGTAATTTCAAAAGACTTTTCCTAACGCAAATTGTGTAGGAGGTGAGCAAATATCGTTAATCAGATCCGGAATTTGCTTTATTTCCTATTTTACATCATGTAATCAGAAACGGTAGATGACAGTGAAAGTGCATTATTTACTTATGCTCAATGTTATATAATACTGTGCGTACGCGCATATAACGCTACAATTGACTTCTATTAGTTTATTTTCTCTTTTACCAGAGAACGTTTGCATAAAGACAAGTATAATGTGTGCAATAAATTGTTTTTAATAATCTGCTTAAAGTTTGCTTAGTTAGTCTGTTTATAATTGGCTTGATGTTATTCTAAAGCAATACATACATATATACATAGATAATACAATTTATACATAGGAATCTAATTCTACGGTGAAAAGATTTGAAATCAGAGTGTTCCACAAATACATTCACTTTTTATCGTGAAATGGCAACGTCATGAAGAATCTGTTATTATCTTCGCCTAAATTCCGCAAGTATACGCGCTGTTCACGTCACGCCTTATCTATTTCATTTTAAAACCATCATTTTTCAACGAAATCAATCTTGACAATTTTTTTCGTAGACACCGTGTCATTCTATATGTTTGCTCGAAGTAAAACGTGCTTGTATATGTATACACTTACACGCAAAAATTTAGCGTGTGTGCATCAGGGTCCAATGCACCGACACGTATTCTCACATGGGAATATTTTCATGCGTGTGTACGTACACGCATGTACGTCTTCGCGTCACCGATTGGCTCTAGTAGCAATGGAGGGGATAAGGAAACGCCGCGCGGTGGGGAGAGATGTGGCTACAATTCCACTCGGTTTCGCGTTGTGAGTGAGTGAGTGAAAACCAGTCAGTCAGTCAGTCAGGCGAGCAGGCAAGAGCATGATCGGTACGGGAGCTCTGTTACGGGCACCCTTGAACGATTCTTGTATGATCGACGCGTGATTATGGATCGTTACGATCGAATACGTTGTTAGTCCGTTGAAAAAAAACGAAGAACGTCGCCATATTAAGTTCGACTCGATCGGAATTCTGTAACGGTCCACTGCCATTGGTCCACTGCCACGAAAACGTGAATTCGAATTTTTATATCTACTCGTCGAATGTTCATTGTTGTGTTCCTCTACAGCATTTATTTTGATTATTCCATTTTGTGAATCTTTATAACCTCGTGTGCCTGTTATCGCAACATCGCTCGGTAACGACCGATATTGTTCGTTGTACTGTTTTTTTTCTCTCTGTGCCTACCAGTTTGCATTTTAAAGCTTGTGTAAGACGATATCGATAGATCATAGTCGCGGACACCAATGAACGTTTCCCACGGTAGTGTCGTGCCGCCAGTTTTGTTACACGTGACAAGTGAACAGACACTTGCAGGAAGATGCCTAGCCAAACTACCACTATTCTACTAAAATGTTCCATGGTGGACGTGCCCGCCCTTAATCACGTGAAGCTGAAGTCCTTGTACGGAGTAAGTACTTCTCGATATCACATCTGGTCTCCGTAGTTTAAGTACGTCTCGTTGTGCAATAGCGTGCGTTTGATAAGGACCAACCTCTAGAACGAACATAACGGTACGCGGGCATGCGGTGTATATCGTGTGTTTGTTGGTGACCCAAGACGATGATATATGGCCTTCGGAAAGAAGATGCGATTCAAAAGATTTTTACCTAGTGTGTGTATGTATGTATATACACTAAAATGTAGCATATCATCGGTTTTCTAAAGGAGTGAAATGAAACTTTTGAGATATTTTCAAAACTTAAATTTAGCAGTGGATGGTTCACTAAGATGTAAATGTCATAATTACCCAACAAAAGTACGTTATTTGACAAGATCAATATGAAATGACAATTGAAAGTAGGACATTAACCTACAATCTACATTGTAAAAGAAATGAAGTCCTTCCAATGTTGTATAGTCGAATAATTAATAACCTTTTACTGAAAATTTTGTAATTCAAATTTCCTGAAAAATTATTTTTTTATCTTAATAAACCGCATCCATATATGTATACATCGAATGTTTTTTACCGCCTTTTGTGTCGACAGCATGGTAGGAGGCGCTTTTGTTCATCTCATGAAGTTTAATGGATCCTTTCGAATCACCCGCGAATCTTCTCTCAATTTCTCTTCGCTATATAGTGAAAGCTTTTGAAGTAATATTAATTATTCCTACACAATGATTTATTATATCTTGCATTCGATATGATAGCTTTCAATCTTCGACTCGAATGCTTTTTACACGGAAGGATATTTATATTTGAAGGTTAGGATGATTCTTATCATTCGCTATTCCGATGGTATTCTTAACGAAAACAATAGGAATATTTTCAACATATAGTACCTCACGAAAGTGTTTGATAACAGTCCAATATCCATTACATTAATAAACCTTAATGTTCAATGAGATTCAATTGGAATATGTATTCGTTTGAAATAAATATTTTGTAACTTCTATATACATTTTCCCATAGATTTCAAATTTTACCAATATAATAATAACTTTCGTATACCACAACACAATATAAATGAAATTTATATATAAAATACGTGCACAAAAGTTTTCTATACTAATTGTTCAAATACTTTCGTGTATCAATCTATGTAAAACCGTAAAGTATGTTTCTAGAATCTCGCGAAACTCTTTGTGTATCGGAACCGGCTGTTTCCTCGTAAAGTCGCGTAAGTTGACCACACTGTAGTTCGTTGATCGAGTGGAACGGACGAATGGTCTGCTTGAAAAAAAATTCACTCCCTGGTGGTGTGCTGCACGCGTGGTATAGCCGCGAGGGCACATGACAGGGTGAATAAAAGGGAAGGTCTGACTACGGTGTCTGGAGATGTTTGTGCCTCATTAACGTTAACCTCATTCGACGCGAATGCAGATGTATACACGAGCTGGGAGGCGTCTGTCCAGGAGTCTCACGCTTGTCTACTTATAATACATGCGCACGCCCGAGTATCCATAAATATGTGTGTGTAAACGGCACAAGCTAGGCGTATCGCGACGAACACAGTTCCGCTGATGATGCACACAGTGCATCATTGTAATGTTTTCAGAGGCGTGAAGGTCTAAATTATTTTTGGTTACGAGAGGCGTTTATTCTTAGGAGCAGATTGAACGAAATACAATAGATATGTTAAAACGTATGGTCATATGAATTTTCTATCTGTTAGAAGAAAATGAATCTTCGGTCGGCATTGTCGTATTGTGTGATTGTATTATATGCAAGTCGCGAGAAGGCAACCATATACGTTCGCCAGTGCACACATTTGTATAACGAAAGCGCAGGCTGATCGCACTGGTGCACATACGGTACCTCGTATTGACAAACGGACAATGGTCGCGCGTTTACGACGCAAAACACGTTGCCGTACCGGGAAAAGTGTCAACCGTGTTGTTTGTCATACTTCGATAAAATACACCTTAACAGTGTACTGTAGACTAACATGCAAGAGAGTACTGAAAGGGATGTGAGAAGAAACACGTTATAAAGAAGATGCTTAAAATTATTATCCTGGTTTGTTGTAATTATTGGAAATTTTAATCGTGCCAAGTATTATCGTTTACTGTGAAAACTGACAAATTATTACCTCTCATAAAAAATAACCACATCGAATTTAATTGTTCGACCGCTTTGCGGGGAGACGCGATCGCGAAGAAGCGCGCCGATGAGAGTCGTAAATTCCCGTTACGATTTGATAATCGACGCCACGAGTCAGTCGATCCCCTATTTCGATTAAGATAATAGGAGTGGTTAATTGATTATAACACCGAATTAACAGGTTACAATATACACTTTATTCCAACAACTTTGTAGATATAGGTATTTAGTTACGCGTGGTGCAAGTAGATGTATTCTCAGCAAAGTGTAAGTAATAAGTTAAACTGATGACTGATCAGTGAACGGAAAACCAGTCAAGAGATGGTGACTGATCTAAGGATGAAAAATCAGTGAAGTTTGGTGACAAACTAGTGATGAGTGGAAATAACCGTTGAACATAGGAAAAAACCCGCTTTTCCCATTTCTTATCTGATTGAATAGTAACACTAAGAAACGTCCCAACTTGAATGACGTTTTGTAATAATTGAGGGCCTTAACAGTAACATAAAATGCTTAGTCTTATGACAGTTTCTTGGAATTATAGCGGTCCGACAAATTATATTTGCACAGCTAGTGCCGTCTTGACTGAAGGATGGATTCCGGTTTATGTAGAGGGTCACCGGACATGACATTAATTATTCTTCGAAATACCTATTTATTTACAAATACTCGAGGTACGTCTTTATGTCGTATCTACAAGTACGATATCATTCGATGTATTTCCGTAGAGCAGACAAAGCCGATTGTCTTCGTTTCTTATTCTCAAAAATGTACACCTGATTTTCACGGGGAAAAAATATTTCTACCGAGAAAACGGGTGTTCGTTTTACATATTAATTACTTACCCTATCGTTTGAAGCAAAAGTGTAAGAGTAGTAAGTCATCTTTATCGATACGCAGGAGTAATAACTTTCATTATCGGATAACAGCACGACTATTGATATCGTGTAACGGTGTAAGCAACGTGACTCCGTTCCTAGAAGTAGCCTCTCGCGTTTTCTCGTGCATCCACGCTCTAAATATAAGCGGACACCAGCGTGCGAAGCGTTGCTTTTAATTCACTGTCACTGCTGCAGGAGGGAAAGGAGAAAGAGACACGGTTCGTGTATGTGGGAAATAGAAGCGCGATAAACTCGAAAGTGACGAAAAATTGAACGACCGCGGGGATACACGTGCATGCACGTGCAGAGTCTACACAGATATGCCTCAGGCGGTTTCTTTCATCTGCAATCTTGAGAGTTCTCCATCGCTATTTCCCACCGGCAGATAAATAAATTGATCCACGACGGAAAGCGCGATAACTGCTCGATATTGCATAGAATACAGTCATTGTGTTGTAATTGCACACACTGAGTGACGCGCGATAAGATCCTCGTACAAAATACACGTATGGGTTAAAAGAAACGAGGAAGCAACGATGTGGAATCACTTTGCACGTTTTATTGCCATATTTTTTTTTAACTTATTTCACCGTAACCTATAATCGTGCAATTTTGTGAACAATCATGATACATTGTTCCTGGTTGAACAACGTTTCCCGTAAATCGATAAACGCGCGTTGCTTTTTATTATCTAACTGGAAAGCCATTCGAGTGTGTTAAAAAAGTGAGCGCTCGTCGCGCGGCCTGGATGCTATCGCAAACATCTTCGAAACCGTAACGTTTGTGAAGCGTAGAGTGTAACGTGATCCATCCGAGTTCGCGAGTAAACGAAAACGATCTTATTGCGTAGTACAGCATTTTTTTTTCTCCCGGGTATACGTACTATAGTAGGAAGACGCGTCTATAAACAAATAATATCCGCTATTTTTTTTTTATCGCGAATAGAGACGTTCACTATATGTTTAGAATATATATAACTTCGATCGGAATCCATGGTAGATCGAAAATAGAAGATATCGAACAGACGAACGTATGCTCGGGGCGTGTACCGTTGGTTCCGAATATTATCCTGCTATGGCCTGGGGATAGAAATTACCTGTCTCAGGATCAGCATCGCTTTAATTCGATAACCTGTTCCCTTTTTGTCCGTCGATTCCGCTCTCACGGAGACCAGGCCGGGACAACTGTAGCTGTTTCTGCTTCATTTTTTGCTCGACCTCGTATGTACTATATATGTATGTAGTCTGTGTACACCTGAAACGAAGTGACCAGGTCGAGCCCGTGGCCGTGAAAGTTCTGTTTCACTTGTGTGTTTACAGGCCATCAGGGCCGTCTCTCGTAGCTTCCCTGAGACTTGGATAATTGTAAAAGGGGTCTCCGCTAGTCGCCTCGAGGAAAAAGGGAGAAATTTTCGAAAGCAATGACGGATCTTCTCAAACTCGTTGCTCGTCCATTGAGCATCACTCGTCCGGTTTTCCAATCCGTTAACGCGCTTTCTTGATTTTTTTTCTTCTCACACTGTATACTTGATTAGAGAGTTCGATCTCAACTTCCATTTACGCAGAAGCGGTAATGATAACAATGTCAACCGGTACGCCACGAAGTGTTACGGTTTCCTTTTATATAGGGGAGGAAAAGTCGATCTGGAAATTAGATTGTTTCCTTATTGCATATTGCTTGTGCTATCGTAATATCGTAATGTGTATTTTTGTAAGTTGTGAATAGCGAGATATTTAATTATCTCGAACGAAGTAATTTCAAATCGTACGATTGAACTGAGTTGATTTTTCTTTTTTAATCAACACGGAACAAGGGGCACGAGTAGCGCGTTACTCATACATCTTGGAGATGCTTCAGATTCAAACTGGAGTAAATTTTAAAAGGGAAATCCCATCCCCTTATTTCAATATCGTCGTCCCCCCTACTAGATTTCATTGTTTTCTGTGCTCGACTCACGTGCCAAATAATACTCCATCTCGCCATCAGAGGGTTGGTCGAGTGTCTGAATTCACAGACGAAATGCGTTTCGATTTCACGCGTGTAATACTTGATGACGACATTCACGGCGGTGATAAAGTTTTACTGGTCATAATTTTCGGAAATGAGAAGGCTTACGCACCCAGGGATACGATGAAGTTATTTCAAACGATAATATGTTACTCCGAATGATCATATGATGGAAAGCAAGTAACCTCGTAGTATTAAAGTATCGAATTATGGGTTTCACGATTGATAACAACGAATGTTATCAAACTGCTATTTATTAACAGACCAATAAACGTCGAACAAATGAAATACATAATTTTCGATTAATAACAGCCGGCAGAGCAGGTTTCTCTTCGCTTTGGGCGACAAATCGGATCATCTCGCAAACACTTTCATGAGAATGCCATTCGTGCGCCTAATACGTTTCGTTGCGTTCGTATTTCGCATCGACCATTTATGCAATTTAATTATTTAATTCTATAATGTTCGTGTGATCTGTATTTTTCTTCGCTCCTCGAAACGTCTATAGTGTATGGTTATGTACATGCGAGCGAAACGCACGCGAATTGGAAACAGCAAGAGACGTCTAATAAATGTTCGGTTACAGTAGCGTGAATCGTACTTCTTGAAATAGCTATTGGTGTTGCAATTGATAATAAGTTAATAGTCTCGTTCGTGTTTCGAGTGATTCAAAAGGGTTATTGTTTTTTTTATGAATGTGATACGTTTGACGTTTTTCGCGTGAAGTAATGACTTGACTGGCTCTTACGTATAATGTAGAATGAGTATTAGTCAGATGCTAACTTCCGATTATTTTGCATCCTAATACAGGAAAAGTAGTATAATAATATCATTATGTATATCTTCTCGTATTGAAATAGCTTGTTTCCCATAAACCTACCTATTTATTTCATTTTTTATAGATGTTTTTCTTAAATAAATCGTTTACGTTTCCATCACGTTTACAAATCGTTTATGTTCCCATTATATTCGTATTAGAAATAACATTAGAACATCCTGTTACATACTAATTGAATATTAATAATAGCCAGATGTAATATTCTGTGACCAAAAACACTGCCAGATTGTACATGAAATTTTCATTGTCCTTATACGCTCAAAATAGCCAGACAAATTTGTAAGAACATTACAAAACATACCCAAACCTCGCAAACGTCTCCTGTCACAGTACATACGCTCCACTGATAGGATTTCTCGCAGTCCAGTCGCTGCTTTTCTCGGCACGAAACAAATGTGGCACTCGACGAAAGGCAAAAGGGGTTTAAAGTCGGTTCGACATAGCCTTTCACCAGTCAGCAATAAAATAATTCGCCTGGCAAGCAAACACTTGACTACTCCTCCCTGTCCTTTGGCCGCAACAGACGTCGCCTCTTCAGCACAGCCCCTTTTTTTCCTTCTGGTGCGTGCGCTCGCCAGTCAAAGCGGCCAAACGACGCGCTACGTTCTCTCTGCGTGCATACTACTGTATACTTATCATCTATGTACTACGCGTTCTTGCCGCGTTACCCTCGCCAAAGTCGAAGGACAAGCCCTTCCACGTTCCCTTTTTCGCCTGAATCCAGCGTGCGCTCCTCCAGCCTCCTGCGCCTCATGTTCGAATTTTTCTTGTAATTTAAGATTACAGGAGAATTACACGATAAGCGTATTTTTGCTGATTTCTTTACTTTCGCGTCGCTATATAAATTTATCTTAAACAACGATACGTATAAAATACGTGAGATAACGATATTTATATTATTGTATGGTTTCACTTTTGTATGGTCTACATATGGTCCTAACTTTTGGTCACAAACCAAAGGATGTCAAATTGTTAAAACATGCGATATTTTGCATTTTTCAATATTTTAACACTTTGCTGTCCGCATAAATTTACTAATAAGTTTAACCAAGTAACCTGCGTCTTTTGGTAGGAAAATTTCAAGTTCGCACACTGTAGAGAGCCGACTTGCACTTAGCAACACGTTGGCACTGGACGTGAAAGTGTTGATATCGTCAGAAAAATGTATGAAATCGTCTGTTTGTCGAAAAATCAACATTAATCACCTGCTTGGCTACTGCAATTAGAAATTTACAAAAGATGAAGTTGATCAATTTGATTCCTCAAATCCTCGTATATAAGAACATAGAATGTACTTAATCTCAGAGAATGATTGCTAAAAATGTATAATTTTCACGCGTACGAACTGATGCTCTTTCTACAGTGTACGTACGATAAAAGTTGAGTAAACGAATACTCGAACTGAAGTGTCCTTTTGCGCATCGCCTCCATTGGGTACGCGATCAAAAACTGTTCTTCTCTTTAATCGGTCACGCTCCATCGATACCATTGTCGGTCGATCCTCTCTCTTTCGGAGACCAGTTTCAACGGAACGAAAGAGAGGAGCATCGTTGCGTGCCGCGTGCACGGCGTGCAATTAACTTACGCAAAAATCGCGGCCGCCCGAGCAAAAAGGTAATACCGGTTGACGTTTTTTGCGAAGAGGGCGCTGGCATATTGCGAAAATACTCGTCCACCATCTTCTTTCCTGCGTGTTACTGAAGAACAGATAAACGAGCTCCTGTTTTTCGACCGAGACGAATCGTGCTCCACTTCCGTTTTCTTTTTTCCTTTTTTCTCCCATGTTTTCTTCTTCTTTTTTATTTGAAAGCTGGTCGATCCTCGAGTGAAATGGTTTTAAGCACTTCGATACCGTGTAAGTAGTTTCCTTACTGAGTTTAGGTAGGTTTCTTCGTGAAGGTTTTTAGTAGCCGGTTTGAAAGGTCCAAGAAGGTAGCGGTTTTGCGACTTCTTAATCAGGTATTCTAGTTTGGATTCTACGAAATTGCCAGCAAGAAATTCGATAGTTTTCGATACCATGTTCTATGGACGATGATGCTGTGTGTTATGAAATATTTCATACGGAAATTATTTATTTGACAATAGAGATAATAAAAAAGATATATGTATCGGGTATACTGCAGTCATTTGAACGTAATAGAAGAAGGTATATGTGTGTTTTAGATGATAATATATCACTTTTACCACCCTGTTACAGAGATGAGAGTATTTCAACAAGTTTCTTGTACGCCAAGAGCCCAGGGCCTTTTGAAACTTAAAGTGCTACTCCGTACCCTGTGCTACTCTGTACAACGCTCTGTTTCTCATCCTTGATTATTAAATCAGAAAATCAAACGCCGACGTGAACAAAATTAAAAAGTTTATATTCAAATTTAATACCTGTTCTATTATCATTTTACCGAATTATCTATTTTATTTGATAAATAAAATAAACGTTAGAAAACTTCCAAATTTTTGCATTTAGATCTACTAAACTGCATAAAATCTGTTTACTTGAACAAAGTTCGTCATCAATCAAATTCGATCGATAAATTCTCCTTCTTTCCTCATCGACCTTTCCGAATCAGTTACCGAATCGAAGCACGTACACGTTTCTCGAGCGCTAATTGGTCACGTGTGCTGGCCCCAGAAAAAATGTGAAGAATTTTTCGCAGCAACCGGACGAGCCATACCATGTTGCAACGCTTTGAAATGGGTTAAGATTTAACCGTCTGTTGCTAATACCAGAAGCGGTTTCACCGATCAATGACCACCGGCTAATTGATACTTGTGAAAACGTCCCGACTAGGAAATCCTTCGTCGTGCACTTGCGTCAGTGTCTGGCGAACGTACTGCTAGAAAACCACAAACGCAGAGGATGCGAAGAACTTTTACTAGCTTTCAAGAAATTGATAATCCATCAATGTGTAGAAATTAATTCCAACGTGTGTTTGGTTAGCATACAAATTTTATTCGTTTATTCTCCAAAGTTTTTTTTCTTTGTATAAAGTATGTTCGATATAAAATTTTATATAGCAATCTGCTAGATCATGCTATCATTCTATTTTATTAATTTATTTTTCAAAGTCCTTTTTACACGGTATTTCTTATGTAAAATATTACAAAGTAATTCGATAAGTTATGATGTTCCCGACAATCGAATCTTATATATTTTATAATCAGAGATTGTATTATTACATATTGTTGTATTTTACAGGTTTGATAATAAATGTACGATTACAGTATGTCGAATTCCTAATTTCTTTTTTGATTGTAGTATAAGGAATTCTTTGAATTGTTTACGGCCAACTAACAATAGATGATAACGTACCTTTAAAAAATGATAATAGCTTGAATCGGTTCAATATTAGTCATCAGAAAAATTTGATCTGAATCATCGTTAGTTGTTTGCTGATGGTATGCCTACCATTCTAAAACATTACTTGCCGATTTAGTAAGAATAATTAAGATTTCTGCTGAATCGTTGGAAGATGTTGCGTGTTAACCGGACGTATGTATAATTAATGATGTGCGTATCACCGTTGTCATTAGTCGAGTTGTGCGCGTTCTGCATTCTGGTGCGTCGGCCAGCAAGACAATTGACAACTGCTGGCCTCGATCCGAGAACTTACGATTCTTTCTTGCGTTCCAGAGTCTAGTGTACATCTATTTCACGGACCACTTATGATATACTCGGTGAATCGTGTCTCGATTCCGTAAAAACCTCGAGTAGAAAAATATACGTCGAAAATAGCAATTTTACAGACAAATCTTCGGAAAGATAAACAAATTGAAATAATTCAGAAGCAAATATATTCATCATGCGTAAAATTTGTAGTCTTCTTTCATGTAGCATTATTGTAAAAAAATGGATGTTATGTATAATAGTTGTTGAGTCAAAGTTGAGAAAAATTTAAATAATTTCAAAATAAATATTTATCATTTATAAAATGGCTAGTTTCCTTTCGTGTAGTAGTAGTATAAAAAATTGGTATTGAATGTAATTGTTTGAAATTAACATTGATATTGTAATAATGGTGAAGGAAAACTTTTTAAGAAGAACGTTTCGATTTTAAGTTTATGATTCCTCTTTATGAATTATAAAAGCGTAAAAAAAGTTACAAATGGAGAAGAGAGTTTGTATAATGGAAAATCAACGGTTCGAATAATGTCGGTTGTTTTCATCGAGTTCAGTTTGAAATTCTGAGAGTCTGCTACATGAATGATAGATTCCATCACGAACCAGGTACCTAAAACTATGAATACAAAGCACGCATATATAGCCATACATCTTCAGGATCTAAATTCGTTCCGATTCATTTCTTCTTAACTCGATTCGTTCTAAAGCTCCAACCGGATGTCTCGACGACCTGAATCACTAAATTTGGATCTACGTCCTGTATATACGTCCAACTTGAATAGATGCAACATTTTTGACATCCGTGTCCAGAATGGTTTTCATTCTACTTTATCTCGCCGACGTTCAATTACTCTATTATTGAGCCAACCAGACGCAATCTTGCTCTTTTCGACATAAACTCAATTTATTTATGTAGAAATATTTTTCATCCGTCTGATTTATTCCAACGGTACTTAACTGCTTCGTCACAGATTCAATCGGAATCAATTTTATAATGGTTTTAACAAAAATAAATTTTGAAAAATTACAAAGCAGTAGGAAAGTCGTAATTGATTCAATACAAAACGCAATGTTACGGTCTTTTTAACTAAGCACGATTATTTTCCCTATAAATAGTCCCGTTACGCCTATTCTATTTTGTTCAATTTAAATTGTTTTCAACTCGAGTACCTTAACCCAGTTTCCTCGCGATTCGATTCAACCGACTAGATTTCTTCATAACACGATTCGTTTCGATCCAACCTCTCCGAAACTCTTTTCCATCCAATTTCACAGCTTCATTCCCATCCGCCATACAAGCAACACCTATCCTTTAACACTTTAACGATCCAATAAACCAGCTTTTAAGGTACATATGTACATAGCTATAAGGTGTATTTTTGCGCGAGAGATAAACGAACGCACGTATAAACATTTTAAGAGTCACAAGACAATAACTTACGCGCTTCTCAGGCCTACGGGTGGGCCCTGGCGCCTTTCCCACCAGTAAAAGTAAGGCAATCGTTGATGATAAGTCGGTCTCACGGAGGTCAACAAGAGGAAAGCACGATCCTCGCTGTTTCAAGCAACTCATCGCCTTGTTAACACATTAGAAACTTATATTCGTAATTTTTATATTCCAAATGGGTGATTGCAAGATAATTCTTGCACGTACTGTAATTTTAGAAATAATATCACATTATTATTTAGAGAAATTATTAATGAGAAACTTGAATTCGTAATTGCCATATCCCAGATGCATGATTACAAGATTGTTCTTCTACATGTACACTGCAATTTCATAATAGTTGGTAGTATCGTTTATGTGTAATTGATTTCAGAGTTCTAATTATTTTTACAATTATTAAAAGTATGCAAATTCTTTTTTGGCAATGTTAACGTTCGTCTCTATTAAGAGTTAAATACGATTACGTATATTTATTTATTTTGTTATTATATCGTTCTATTTTAAGTAATTGTTGTAACATATTTGAAGAGACATTTAAAGGTCGGTAAACATATATGGTTCTAGGATTAAAAGAAAACCTTCCCATTCTACAAATACAAATAATAGAATATGCGAAATTCCCTTCCTAACTTACATTCCATGACAAGTATGCTCGATTTCGTTCTAATCGGTAGTCATAGCTTGCCTTGGGAGTTTCAACATTATCACAATTAATTCCGTCGAGAAAGGCGGAATTACTTCTTGTAATATCCTGTGTTCCGCGGAACGATATAATACATTGACCACGGGGGGTATCTTCATGTGCACAAGATTACGAGTCGCTTTTACTCGGATGAAAAACACCTGTTTTTACATATGCTATCGGCAACTTACCACATATATACATATTTCATACATACATTTCCTTCGATAGATTCGCACAGACGGATCTGAAAGCGGAATCTTCTCCAGATACGTCGTTTACCAAGTGTTGGTCGTGTTCGAGTCCAAGTGTATTCTTTGATAGTTACATAGCAATTTCCAATGCACGCTGCGCTGGTTAAAAGCGCGAGAGTGTGGAGAATATAAAAATACAGCGAGAATTCCATCGCAGTGACTGGCGAACCGGCTTGTGGAATTAGAATGAATTTTAACGTTTGAGTTAACGAAATGTCGTTTATATACCTCGTTGCGATGGTGATCAAAACCTGTTAGATTCTCATAAATCTTGTGTATAGACTGAGGATATTTAAGTAAATTTATATTTTTATAGATACAATTCGAAAATGTATTCTATTAATATAATAGTTAGAATTTATATCTTGTAATATAATTTTGTATATTGTTACATATTGCGTACATTCTTGCACCTTTAACATTTCAGAAGAAGCCTGCAGTCTACTTATACACGTCTTTATTTTTCGTTTAATTATTTTGTTTTATGTCGATTTATTTAATATCTGACTTCTTCAAGAGTATTCTCCTTATGCAAAAAGTGTATCGTGCATTCTCTTAGCTGTATTTTTATGTTCATTTATCTATACGCAGAAATTAAATTAATTAACTGTGTAATTTATCTAAAATTATTAATCAGATACATTGGTTGCAAAGTTTAAAAATTCTTAGGAAACGGAGTTTATTATCCTTAGTAATATCTGATAACGCTTCAACCATTTCATGTGATTATCAGTTTGATACTGTAATGGTTATATCAAAATCACAATTTTGTTTGTTCATCAGCAGAATAATTTTGACAAAAGAAAAAGTGAATTTATGAAAAAATGTCTTAAAAAGATCGTGACGAGGAGGATCGTTTACAGCTATATGAACACTTGACCACATAGCAACCAATGCAGATTACTTTTTTCATAAATTCACGATACATCCAGGTTATTAAAGCTCCTTTTTCGTTTACCGATCTGGTGATGGTGTGAAAAGTAGAGTCTCTTGATTTCGTGGAAACTATGTTTCCGATGACCTGGACATTCATCGATCTACTCAATCGTTCAATAATCTTATCTCCTATTTTAATATGGAATCGTCAGACTCCGTCATTAAAGTGCTTTAGTTTCTTAGAAGATTTAATCATCGTGTTCGTTGTTCACGTTTATCGGTAATTTTAGATTTTTCTTTGTAACCCTTCACAGAGACGTTTCTTTCTTTTAAAATTTTGAAAGATTTTATTTTTGGGAAGTATAATATTGAATACTAAAATGGAATATTTGAATACCATCAAATATGGAATATTTTTTTATCCATCGAAATACAGTATTCATCTCGGGTCACGTAGATATTCAATAGGATTACACTGAATATTTAAACACTTTGTATATTTGAATACTATCGACCGGAATAAAATTTTCACTTCGAATCACATAGACACATAACGGGATTAAAAGGTAAGAAACTCGAAGATTTCCAAATATTTCAACATACGTACGTATCTTGAAAAAGTGAGAAAATGGTAGCCAGTTCGTTTCAATTAAAAGGAAAGCAGTTTTGGACCTCGTTTTATCGGTCCACCTACGTAATGCGCATGGTTCCGCAACGAAAATAATGGCTCTTTTTAGCGAAGAAGAATTGTTATCTCGGAAAAAGTTGTTTTTCTTTACGAGAACAACGTGGAGAGGCCAGCTGCAGCTGTCCTAAACCTCTAGTCTTTGTACCTGTGCGAGTTGGCAGGTGTTGAGACGAGATACATCTGCTATCTTGCACGTGTCTCGAAGGGATTCTTGCTCTCTGCATGTTCACGTATCCACAAGCTCTCTCTGTCTCTCTCTCTGGATTCTCTTCTTCGGAACCGAGTTCATGTGTGCGTAACCTGTGTGCGTGCAAAAGCTGTGGAACCGGTGTGCTCTCGATCGGAACACCGTACATGGTGTGCCGAAAAAATTCCACGATTTAAATCACCTAGCCGCGCACCGTTTGATAAATTTATTATCGTACGTTTATTTGATACGCCACGTTCACTTATTTGAGAAGATACTCTCGGCGTGTGTCGGCAGGTAATATGGTAAAATGTGGAACCACAGACTCGGTTCCAATTAATGGGAGAAAGGGAGGATTAATGTTTTCTTTAGGTGAGATTACGTATATTTTATGAGCTTAAGTGCACGGTTTAAACGGAGTGTATATGGGTTCTGGATAAAAGTCTTTTGTAAGCGTTTATAGTGTTATAAACTATACTATTATAATGTGGTATTATAAGATTGATTCAGAGGATTGTACGGGTATATAAAAATGATATATTTCCAGAGAATATTGCTCAGTAGTAGCATTATTTTCTTCTTTCCAACGCGTTTAATGGTCAATTGATTTTGAACGATGTCTTCTCTGATGTTCTGATGAAATTAAATTCACGTTTTGTAAATTTCGAACAACGCTAGAAAGCAATAAATATCAACTCGGTCAGGTTGAATATAGATCAGATCTTTAAGCGTAATAAAATCTATTCCTACTATTCCTACAATTTAAATGACTTTGAATTGAAACAACATTCTTTACGTATAATGGGATCTTTCATTTCGATAATACAGCCTTAACATTCGCACAAAGGAGCCTTTTGATTTTAAAGAATCAATACTCCAGGTGCAACAAAGAATCCTTTGCTAAAAATAAACGTTTGCCAAATCACATGGTACGGTTCTTTTCTGGATCACTGGCTCGAAAGGAACATATTCACGATTGTGAGAAACCTGGAAAGTTTCAGAGCGCACCTTGTATACCAACAAGGCGAATCTGATCACCTGCTATCGCGCGTTGCGCGTGCGGCCAGGTGTCCCAAGAAAAATGGAAAAACGTGAGAGCCATCGGAGATTAAGGTACGACCCTTCTCCGAGCTAATGATAGGGTTGCAAGGTAGCGCCAGCTACGGTTTTAGCATCCTACCCTTTCTTTTTTATTTTTTTTTTTCTTCTTTCTCCCTTTCTCTTTTCTTCCCTTTCTTTTCGGTCCAGTTTTCACTATATATACACATCGTGTATCTTGCGTTACGACTCTTTCGCCTCCGTTCAACGACTGACCAGCGTGTATACGCTCATCTGCTTGAAAGGATCTCTCGAAGAGATTGAATTCCTTTATGGTCTACTTGCAGCTTCTAGCGGTTTCACGATACAAAGAAATTATTGCTTTCGATCGGACGCATAGGTTGAAAACCGTATGAGAAAGTTGTTTTTCATCCCGTGAAGGGATAAGCCGTGTAGCTGAAAAAATTTCTCTCTGATCGTTCGTTCGTTTCTTCTAACCCGAATTTTACTCATTTAGAAGAAGAAAAATCAGAATTTCTAGTAACAAACAAGTGATATATAGATATATCAATATGTAACTTTCCTATTTAAAAAATGTTTGTGCCTGATTGAGAAAGTTATATTTTATCTTTTCAGTGATAGTTTCACGATTTCTCTTTTACTTAATCGCGTTCATCTCGTCAGTAGTTGGTATACGAATTCGATTTCGAATATTAAATTCGACTTTTGACGTGTGCAGAATTGGATCAATCACCGCTTGATATTTTTCGAGATTTAACTGCATTCGATTCAGTTGTTTGAAGTGATAATCAGATCTGCGGCGATTCCTTTGTGATTCATTCAAGCTCAGCTTGATTCTCTTACGACGTGGTTCAATTTACTTCAATGCTACCTACGATGATTCGATTAAATTTCTCTCAATGGTTTCTTGCTTTTGTCAGATTTTTATATGATATTATTCTTAGTGCAATGAAACCTTCAATTTGCTTGATAGAATATAATTCAACCGAATAATAGTGCAAATAAAAGAACAAAGTCTACCCGCATCTAATTTAAAACTAGTTATGGCGATCTTGCGTTCAATTTAACTTCACTTCGATCTAATATCACACATGATCTCTCTTGACGTTACCTAAAATAATCTCCTCGCTGCGTCACTCTTGCATACATCCATCAATATTTTTCTGAAATATTATGACGTCAATGAAAAATGTTTTTCAATTATAAAAATTCCTCCAACTATAAAACTGAAATACCAAATTCTCACGCTATGTAACTGTCATTATATCTAAAGCTTTGGGAGAGTAAATCATCGACGCACTTCCAAAGGCAATTATAGACCTTACTTCACAGCCCATAACTGTGAGAATAAGATATATATTACGAAACGAAAGAAGCACTCGATCCTTCACAACAAGAGGCAAAAGGAACAAGAAAAAAGAAGAAAAATGTACATCCTGTAGTATGGTTGTTAATAGCTGCAGCAGGTGGTATCGACGTAATAATGGAAAAATGCAAATTAGTGTTTCACGCGACGCAAGAGTTGCATAATGCCATCCTGAAGAAAGGTCAACGCGCGTAGCCTTGCGGTTTACATAAAACATGTCTGAATCGGTTGACGTTGCTCGGATGCGTCGCAGAAAACAAACGCGACTCGTTATTCCTTCCATAATTAAGACGGTACAGTTAGGAGGGCTGAGACATCGAGTAAAATGTTCTTTTTCTTTCTTTTTCCTTTTTTAATTGAACAGCATAATCACGGGCTGGTCCGAGGAACAATGGCTCGTGAAAGCAATTCGCGAAGGTTTGTCGGAGCAGGAACATCGATTGGAGGTCATTAAAGGGGACTTTTGATGACTTTCATCGGGTGCAGTCATCGGTCGAGTAATGTCTCCGTTCATCGTCGCAGAACTATCTCCCTCAAATCGTTTCTTTGTTTTCGATATCCCATTTCTTTTTTCCTCTTTTTTCTTTTTTGTCTTTACGTTTGTCAGTAGCGAGGAGCGAAAAGAGGGCTACATATTTGGCGTGGACGTTGGTTACATTTTTGGTTACGTTTTGTTACCGTTTTCAGTCTGATTTGATGCTTCATTGCATGTATGTACATACATTGTTTTATTAGTTTAGATATGTGAAATGATATTTTTAGAGAGTTGGATTTTCACAGAGGAACATCTCTGTATCTGACACCAATGAGACAATATTATAATCAATTTATTAGAATATATAGATAAGTTTCTAGAAAAACAATGCAGAAAATTTTCGCTGTCAATGGAACTGGAAGTTGTGAAAACAACGATAGGACACACGTTGTTCCAGCTCACGCATAGCTTTAAAAAGTACGCGAACAACAATGCCACTTGTCATTGTAAATATACACATCCTCTTGTAACGTGCGTTGACCCGTACACTCGAGTACCACAAGGTCACTACACGATTCGACATTGATAATGAAACGCAGGTACATCGAACTAATGTCACTGCTCCGTTACTTCCGGACGCGCCTAAGTTCGTTTAGCGAAACGCCGCGTGGAAAGCTGCTTCAGTCACCGTGGAAACAATACTTCATTGAAACGTTCCATTTGCTTGCTTTTACTGCTATAATCTTCTCTCTATTTAATTTGCCCTTGATCTACTGCAAAATACCAATAAAATATGATATTTTGTTAAAAAACTCAAATTTTGATTCAGATGATTCACAATTGGAGTAACTTTCCTAGACCTACAGTTCTCACCTAGGTTTTGATTATCTGTGAATCATAAAAGATTTATGAAAAAAGACGATTAACAAATCATTTAATTAAAGATTAGGAATAGATATTTCCTTCCTTCATAACGTGGTAGTGTAGTATTTCCCACTCACCAAGAAAAAGATAAGAAATATCTAATCAACGATCGAGTGGAGACCGATTCGCTCTTTCATCACACCATGCACCGAGTCCGAGGCAGAGTCTCCTTTCATGGATAATCGTTTCAATGGTAAACAATTAAACGATAACATTAGTCTGGGATGGTAACAGTAGTTAACTGGCCTTCTATCGTCCTGTTTGTATTATTCCACGCTTATCGTTCTATCAACCTTCCATCTAAGAGTCATACCAAGATAACAGAGAATCACGTTTCCTTACATTTCGAACGTACATCCACGTCATCTCTTTGTCTCCTATTGCTAAATCGGTTTGGAATACCGTGACAAGGCTCAAATGAGACGATACATAAATTAGAAGTGGCTGCGGGCCCTTAATTAACAGAAATAAGCCCGCTCGACCGGCCCAGCAACAACGTTCACATGAAATACGCGCGCGTTAATTGACAGAGAGCGAACGTGGATCTCTCCTCGCTGTGAGGTTTAATGTAAATGTCACGGCGAGTTTTCATCTAGCGAATGAAACCGTTTCGCATACGGTAAAAAATCAAAAATAAAACGATGAAGATTTCGAGGTGTAGGAAAGGAACGGTTTGAAACTTTTCACGGAGCAATTAGGTAGAATAAAATGCAGATGAGGATGCTGAAGGTTTGACGAGCCTGAGTGAACACACACATTTTACACAAAATTTCATATATTGAACAAATTTCGCGTGTGGATTCTAAGAATATTTTCTACTTAATACTAAAACTACCACACCAGTCAAAATGACTGGCCCTACAATTTTATAAATGTATTACATTACATGGAATTTTTTTATTAATTTTCTACTTAATACTAAAACTACCACACCAGTCAAAATGACTGGCTCTACAATTTTATAAATGTATTACATTACATGGAATTTTATATTTTTAATAACAATTTTTTAATAAAAGATATTACTTATTTTTTAAAAAAAGATCAGTCATTTTGACTGGTTTTGGTAGAAATAGTTTTGTCCTAACTGTCGGTAATTCTAGTGTTAATGGTATTTATATGTATATTCTGGCAAGATACTTTTCCATGTTGTAATATATTGGTATAAAACATCGTAGTGAAGATTGTTAAAACTGTATGTATGGATATTGGTACCTTTTTTTAATTATCTGTCGATTTTATAATTTCAATGGTAGACCTAAAATGAGTGTTCAAGTTTGCAAAATTGTTCTGTTTATGTATTCTATGTTTACTATATAGATTTCTTATATGTACTGGTATCGAAAATATAATTTAAATTCGAATAGCCCAGCAAAAATTTTGAATCTTTCGAGATCTTCCATTATGGCTACTGTGATGGGAAGAAGAATTCATGTGAATAATAAATGGTTGAGAACCGAGCGAATGTTTATGCCAGAGTAATAATCGGTAGCGAGTGATGAGTGATTAGGAGAATATAGCGTGCACGTGGTAAGAATTTATGTTATGATCGCTATATACGCACATAGATAATTAAGAGGAGAGAGAAGCCAGTGTGAATCACTGAAGAGCCGAAAGTTGTCACAGGAAAGTCGTATAAAGAGGAAAGTAAGAGTTACATTTCAAAGAGACAAAGTTAGATTATTATTATATTTCTATTTTATTAAATATATATGCGTATAGTTTTTACCATTTTATTATATACATATACATATAAAGAATAACAGCAAATTTGATAAAACATACAAATGAATAAATTGTTTAATTCTTATCCAACATGCAGAAAATATGCGAAAGAACAACTCTGCTAAAGTATCGTTTCAATATTTGACCAATAAGTAACGCTTTCTCTCAAAAGAGCGGCGCTCGTTAATTTTTCCTCGACCTCGTATTTTATCAGAGATGCAACGTCGACGGGTTCCAACCTCATTATCATAGAGAACCAACAGGAAAAAAAGAGAGAGAAAAATACGTTTGCCCCAAGCATTGTTCTAACGCGCGTCGATATTTCATTTCAGAGTCCTGGAACGCTGCACAAAGATGTCGGTGGTGCTGGTACCAAGGTCAGCGGAAAGACGGTCGGCGGTGTCGGCACTGCAACCCTCACTACGCTCTCCTCCATTAATAATACATCCAACACCAGCCGGAACAAGAATAATTCCGTATCTCAAGAGGTAAGTCAACAGATCAACTAATATTTGGTCGACAGATGCAGCAATATTTTTGTGTCATCATATTTTAGTATATCTCTGATTGAATCAGATGTAGGACTCGTCTAGTCTCTGATTTCAACTACTTGTTATTAATGCCAAGAAGACAACTTTTATTCGTACACTTTATAAAGAATCATCCAAAATTCCCAAAATACATCGATGAAAATTTACGAAATTATTACGCGAAGAAACAGAAACTGGTACTTCTAATGTTAAATTTTGCTGCGAATTTTCTGAACAATCCGATAATAGAAGAATCACTCGAAATCGTCGCACGAATTTCGTTCTAAATAGCTTTTTTTTTTCATGACACAGTTTCTTCTTAAAAGTCCCGCCTTTTGCATTCAGCCATTCAACAATATTCGGTGGCACAAGGTGACACGTATAAAAATAATTACCCTTCGTTGCCATGCACGAAATCGAGTAACTCGCCTTGACTTCGACCGTCCGCCGTAAAAAACTGGAACGAACCAGAAGTTCGACAACTTTCGATCGATCTCATCTTATTAATAACGTCAGTTTCAACATCGATGCCGAAACGAGGCTTAACTCCTTATGTCGACGGCCACGTTTTGTAATTAAGTAGCATTTGCAGTTATTTTCACGCTTACACGCTAGAAGGAATGACAAGATTGAAACGAGTCCAACCCTTTCAAGATCGAACTCTATTTTAACCTGCGAGAAAAATTGCTCCTTATCGATTATGAACGATAGGAGCGGGTTTCTTGTTGGATGGTTTTTCAAGGAACACATAAAGCACTAAAGTCTATGGTTAAAAATTTTCTAAAAATATTTATTAATCATTAACCTTAGAAACACATCTCTTTGGGTAGTTTTTAAAAGACGACACGGTACGCTGACATTTACGACCAATTTTGCCGTAAAAAAAAATATTTATTATTTAATCAATCAATAACTTGTTAAAATATCGAGTGTGAAAGGGTTAATAGCAAAAGTACGTAGTTCTTGCCGTCTCTGTAATTCACGTGCATCCTCGGTCGTTTTCTGATTCAGCCTACTTCCTCGCGATATTTCATTCGGTTCGATCGACTAATCCTCCTCCAGGTCGCGCGTCGCTAGCGATTACTTCTTCTGGTGACCTCGCGTGGAGAGCTATGGTTTCCAGCATCTCCGGCGTCGCTTCAATTGTGCCATGTCACCGCCATTTGTCACCTTTAATGTTCTGCCTCTCTCCCCTTCTGTGTCTTCATCCCTCTTCCTCTTCTCTTTCTTGTCTCTGTTCGCCGCAGCGTTATGCGGCAAAAATGATCGAATTTCGTTGCGTGGCGCAAGTTGCGCAACCGAAGCTGACGCGACGCACGCTGCCGCCTCCTATCGCGCAGCATAATTTTTAAGCGCAGAGACACGCCAGTCCGACGACTGCAGACTCTTATCTGCAGAGGCACATGCGACACCGTCGTTTGCCACTTGCAGCTCTCTACCTCCGTCTCACTCAGTATTATCGCGTTTCTTCGATTTTTCTCCCTCTTTTTACTTTTTTTTTCTTTCTCTTTCTTCTTCGTTCTTACGCTTTATTAAGTTCCGTTGCTTTTCGTTTTTTGCGGTCTAGTGCTTTCACTGGTTTAGTGTTACACTGCTTGTGAATAGTAAAGTGTTTTTGTGAATGTTCCTCGACTTTCGTTTTTTTATTAATTCGCCATGACCTTACAATTGTGTAAATACACGGCGTTTATCGTATCACAGTTGGAATACGTAGCTGCTTAAAAATAGAAACAGATTCTAACAGGAAGAAAGCATCGGGATTTTTTATGATCTTAAAATCAGTCAGGCGTTGAAGTTTATCATGTTTCGAAAACCCGGCGCACTAATTTGAAACACGTAGAGAAGATAAGAAGCTCGAGTATCGTTTAGGACCGACGATATCAAATCTATTTAAATTATGTGTACTTATTTCCGTATATGTAGTACGTTTAACAAATTTCTTTCTGGATTATACAATTTGGAGAACTGACTGATAATTTGGAAGGCTTGAAAAAACATCTGTCTGTTGTAGTGTAAAATTTCAAATAGCAATTCACAATCGAATTTTCACAATTCGAGGTTCGAGATGGTTCGCGGCTACATCAAACGATATCACTGTTTTAATACTTTAATTCACGACCTCGCTATGTCGTTTCCATCGTGATACGAACAAGGTGGTGTTACGCGTATCTACTTCGATAATCCTATTATTATATTTTCGGATTAATATTTCGAGTTATTTGTATTACACCTGCATTGTCTGCTTTATCTCGATCACTTTGTTAGGTGTTGCAATGTTTATCAGAAATAACACGCATTTCATACGTACAGTGGAATATCGGTTATCTAGATACAAAGTAACTTAGTTCGATAAAACGTTAATAATGTATCGGTTATCTAGAGTCTGAATTCTACGTTAAATTCGGGTAAAAGGAAACGTTAATAGATAATCACGCACAAAATCTTCATGCTTTGATACTTTATAATACGTTTCGATCACGAAGATTTTACTCCATAATGAAGCATAATGAAATCAATTTTTAATTAATCAGAAATTCAAATTAGAAATTAGAAATTTGTACGTTTAATTATATCGTAAGACACGGCTTAATTAATTGCAATTAATTCAATCGTTTCTAATTTCAAAAATTTTCTTGCTTTCCTTTGTCTATTTCAATTGTCTATTTAAATTAAACAAAGTAAGACGTAGAGAGAGAGAGAGGGAGAGAGAGTTGCATATGTTACGTAGGTAAACATCCAGCCAGGGAACTCGAAGTGTGCGGTTTAATCGAGGCCCTCGGACTAATTCATACGTGAATTTAGAAAGTCCATTGCCGGGATTTACATCTAATTGTTTCGCGGCTTGCGCAACTGCTACGCGAAAGCCTTAGTGTTCCGTGTATATATTGCTTCCCTCTTCCACTCTTCCTCTCTTTGTCTTTTTCGACCATAAAGAGAAATAGAGAAACTGATTCGTAACAGAAAAATTAATAATGAACGTATTGGAATAGGATGTTGGCGGATTAGGTAACTGCGGCTTGTTTCTGATTTATTACCGTTATTACGCTAACAATCCATTAATAATATAATAACTACTAATAATTACTAGTACAATTTATCGATGTTTGGAATTTACAAAATTTTAGAAAACTATATCTACGTTAAATAAGTATTTCTTGGAATTAGAATAAAATAAGAATCTTTCCTTTGTAATTTATATGTATACATTTTATTCGCTTCAAATCCATAGAACAATTAAGTATATGGGTAATAAGACAAACATATCTGATGGCGTCACATATATCGAGTACATTAGTATCTATGAGAGATAAGGATTACTAAATTTTAAGCAGTCGTGAATTGATACTCGTGTGAATAAGAGCATAATAGTGTATTCATTCCGATTATTGTTTTAAGTTTTCCCGTTGATTAGTTTATTTTAGTGTGCATTAGTGTGCATTAAAAAGAGTAATATAAATATGTATATATATTTGATCATATTATATACTTGTATCCATGAAGACTGAAGATGTGAAACTTTTTACCTTTGTTATCTCTCCAAGGAAACGAGCATACCATATAGTAGCAGGTAACGAAATTAATCCCTATACATCACGCGCAAAATATTAAAAAAAGTGCACACAAAACATTGATTAAAATAAACAATCGCGATATACACACAGAAAACTATGGCGAAGAAAATCCATACGCTTAATAATCGTATTATCGGTCGAGTGAAATTATGATTTCTCGATCAACGAGTATATCTAGTCGAGTCATTAGTAGCGTATTTGCTTTTTCCTCGAAATCCATCGTGTCATTCGCGTACAATTTTCCTTAGCACGGAGAACTGTGTGGCGTAACGATGATAAGACCGCACGTTGCCCACCGCAGATTGAGCAGATTACGTCGACGACGGAGAGGGACTAATCGGAAAGTTGTCTCCTTGAGATGTCGGACTGATCCGTCATGCGATTCTCTTTTGTCTATTCGTGACCGTGTAGTTAGATCGTACTTATGTAAACGAGCAAAGATATTTTGTTTCTCGAGGTAAAATAACAGGTTACTTACGTTCGTAAGAGTATTTGCAGTTGGTTTGCACGTTCTCCGTAAGGTTGTACCAATTAGGAAAAGCTGCATTTTTCAAGGGAACTCCGCTTTTACCGATAGAACCGTGTTGGTCAAGGATCAGCAGTTTTGTAAGCGGAATTGACATACATATTTATGCACTTTCTACGTACCACTGAGTGCAGTTAGATGGACACAGTTCGATGTTTTGCGAAGCATGGACCGTGATGCTATGAATTAAAAAACAGATTTCTTTTCTGTTTTACTTGGTTCATTTCAACGCAACGAATCTCTATTGCGTGTACATACTTTTCATATTCAATTATATAGCTATAAAATGAAGAAGCTTAGGACAAAAATGACCCTTTCTTCGGGCAAGCTAAATGATTCTCTAGCTTCTTTCATCTTCAATATTTTTAAACAAAATATTCATCATCTTACATAATTCCTATAAGCGTAGCAGTAATTATATGCAGAAAAATCATGCCCAATTAAACCATAAAATTGCAACCTCGTGACCAAAGCTTTTATAAAACTGTTTCATTTTCATTCAATAATAAGTCAAGGTATTATTATTTAAAGTATGGAAAAATTTGACAACTACTGTATTTGTTACGAGCCCAATTGTTTTAAAAGATAATGGCACGTCACTATTGTAACTACGTATATCAAGAGATTTAAAATACGTAGATACGTGATTACGTAACTTGCAAGTTATATATCGTTATAGAGGTTTAACGTTTCTTACTTAATGAAAGAAGTAAGGAGCACGGTCAATCGTGGTTTAATACGCGATTAGCTTGAATCAATGAGTCATTGAAGAATTTTTATCCGGGTTTCGAAATCCGTCAACCAGCTGTAGAAGTGCATCGGCGCTCATTCTCAGCGACAAGGAGCGTATTATGCAATGAAGAATGGCTTATTCGGCGTGTCAGCGAACGATTGTTTGGCGAGTGTCGCTTGCAATACCTGGAATATCGGATTTTATTGCCGCTATTACGTGTAACACCGGATAATTTTTATATCGGTAACGTTTAAACGATAATGAAACATAAACAAGAAGAAATGACTGTCCCCAAATAAAGAATACGTCACCGATAATAAAAGTTAATACTTCGACGTCGATCGAAACAGCTGAATTTATATCTTGCTTTTTCCAACGAGCGGTATAATCGATAGAGCTTGATTCCTGATAGAGATTCGATGAAATATCGATGTCAAGGCGAGGGAAATTAATCGTCTCGATAGAATCGATAGAAGTAATTTTTTTTAACGATGCTGAATCTGATTAACGTTCTTGTGCAAACAGTAGCATTTAATCAAGGATGTTCTAATAGATTATTTCTAGTAGTTTATGTGAGTCTAGCTAATCTTAACTGACTTGATATTATTGGATAATGGTGTAGCTATATATTTATTTTGTTGAATTTTTGATATTTCAAGATTGTTGTTAAGATTATTAAGAGGTTTATATTGGCAACTAAGTAGTTGCGGATTTTTTCATTATATAGGTGCTGACAAAATTCGCAATCACTTAGTTGCCAACCCAATAGTACGGTATATCGTGTGAAAAAATTTGAATATTTGTTAATTCGTCTAATTGGTTTTGAATCTACGTTGAAATAATTTTGAAATGAAAGTTAAGAGATTACGATTAAAGTTAAAGATTACAGCTTTTCTTTCGATTCTAGGTATCTATTTATCATAAGATATAATGCTTAGTAAATAGAACGCCGAGGCTAGGTTACGAGGTATCTCTCATTCTTGACTTCGAATGTCCATTGAATTGATGGTAATTGGTATAATTGCTAAATTAGCTTAATAATTTTGCTTTAACAACCAGCTTTCGCAAGAAGAGGTATGCGAGATACCCTTATGCAAATAGAAAACAAATTCGTTAGGCAGTAGAATATTTAAGAAAATCTGTTCACTAGAATCTAAGATATCAACAAAAGTTTTAAGAACCTTCCAATCTTAAACCTCTTATCATACAAGGTATCTTTACTAAAAACACTATGAACTATTGATACCATCTGTGATATATGATTATAGATTATGTACTTGATTTCATAATTTATTACATTAGGATGTGTTAAAAGACACCCGTGTTGTTCATTGCAAAAGGATATTTTACCGAAATAAAACGAATAATAACAAAAGACAGGATTGAAAAACGTACTACCATAATAATATTTGTGCCAGCAATACGCAAAAACTTACTCGAATATTTACTTTCACAAACTGCTGAACAATTGCACAAAAACCAGACGATTTCATTTTTTTTACATTCACCAAGTCACCTTGCCCATTTACCATAATGGGTAGAAATGACAGGATCATCGAACGAGATGTTTCTTTTTCTTCTAATCCTACCATCGATACAGAGTCACTAAACGTTTTTACCACGGTGAAACTTTTTATTGTACGCTAACAAGGAATGTAAGTACACGGTGAAATATGTACACTGGAGAGACGTCGCCTTAATAGACTTGTGTTTTACGCAGTGTGTCACGAGCGTCATGCAAGCATAAGAAGGCTTTGCATAAACCATAAACGTGGTGGCGCAGGCAGTGTAACTCGATCGGCTGGCATTGTATCTCGGATTTCGCGATAGCATAAATATGCTACCTGCGGAGCGGGCCCGATGTTAACGATCCTAAGGAAAAGTAACATAATGCCGGTCAATTCAGCGCACCGGTAAATCCTAACTGCGACGGAAATTTTTCGACAACGATGCCCATCGTCTCGTTTAACCTTTGCACCGCGGTTTCCGAGTTGTTTTAACCTACGCAGTGTTACGTAAAAGCAATACGAACGAATATTGATAGACGATGGAAAGATATTTTCAAATGACGATCGTTATATCGCAATATCGTATTAAATCTTGGAAAAGTTTCGATATGAGATTTCTGAATTTTATCATAGTTGCATTGTAATAAAGTTTTAAAATCTTATCATATAGAATTTCTTTGTGAATTAGTAAAATTCAAGTTGAATTGACTCACACGACGATGTGTTAACAACGTACACGTAGTAACGAGCGATGAAAGAATTATTTTCAAATAGCTGGTTTATTGTAAAATTATATTAGATATTGTATAGTGAGTTATTTTGAATCACGCGATATCACTAATACCATTAAATGCTATTAATAATAATGTTGTACTTTTAAATACATTGTGGACACAAATAAGCAAATTTCCGTAGAACGAAATAGTTTTGCTGTTACTAAACGATTAAGTTTATAACTTGGAAAGCAGTTAACGAAGTTTAAGAACAATTTAACGACGTTAAATTGTAGAAAAAAGGCAATTCGTACGAGGTACGAGGTGCCCATTAGTCAGGGGACAGTGTTGAAAGTTAGGCTGTTAAAGTGCAGAGGTTATTAGAGTACCATGAATAAAGATGAAAGCAACTAGGAACTAAAAACTTTGATGACATTAGAAAACTTTCTGTTGTTTATATCTTTAGAAAAAAATCCCCATGGAGTCGCGTTAATCTTTCTTCGTTATACAAAAAGTGGTAACAAAGTACATGCTGGGTACATCGGGTTGTCTTGTTTGTTTGTTCATTAAAATGAAAAATATATAAAATAAAGTGTATCAGACGGCATGTAACAGCTCTTTGCGACTTTCTATTATAATAAAGTATAATTTTAAACATAAAATACGTCAAGTACTAGAAAGCTCATTTGAGGAACTTTCTAAAATGAAGAAGAACCTATAGGTCTCTGATAAATATTCATACACCTGGCAAGTGTATTTTCTAGTCAAATAGTTGAGCTATTACAAGATTTCTATCTGTTTTATGAATATAAAAAGGCAAAGTTCTTCGCGAGTCATTATTAGAAACCATTAAAAACCATAAGCCTAGAAACCAGATCAATTCAAACATAGGTAACGTTAAATGATCAGAACTGGAATTCCCGATGCAATTTATCCGATTTGCCATTTTCCCTTGCGCGTCTATTTTCTAGAGAACTGGTCGATTAATATGATATAACGAGAATAAATTTGAATCGCGAATTAACTTAATACGTCTCACTGTTCCGATAACGCGTTTCCAAACTCGAAGCTCGCTTTTGTGTAAACAAGTTACGGTAGCTAGTGACTGACACGAGAGACGATTACGAAAATCGTTGCCCAATAATTTACGTTGCGCTCCGGTCGGATTTCCACCTAAACTCTAAAGTAGTGCATAACTTCAGAATCATTGATATAATCGTCGAGTTAAATACTACGTCGTTGCCACGTACTCGCAGAGAAGATACAACGACACACTTTTCGCGGCAAGACAAAAGGTTTCTCGTGTGAGCATAAGCTAAAACTCGTGGTATTATTCATTGGACGAGGTTTGTAACGCGTGTAATCATAGTTTGCGATACGTTGAAGACACGTTACATGAAATTATGCGAAGAGAAACGTCTCGCAATTAATCCTCCGTGCTGTGGATATCGCACGCGCATTAATCACAAAGTTAAATAGACTGACTCGTACAAGTCACGGCTCGTTTAAAAATTTTGCAATACCCGTTCTTTTTTTTCCTTTTTGCTCTCGCGAGGCAAACGAGCTTGTCAAGTAGTGCGTTAAAAATCGTAGGGCCGCGCGTAAAAAACTGCATTGCAATTGCCCATATGAAAGTATAATTTTGACATAGAAAGCGCTCAATCGTTTTCCTAACTTTTCCTCTTTGTCTCGAGTATCCCAAGGTTAGGGATTATGAATCTCGTTTCCTTCCGTCTCTGATGTCTGATTTCTGTTTGCTTGGGAACAAGGAACAATTATATTGGGATATTTCGTCTCATGTTTCTTAATTAGTTGATCGTTCGTAATTGATTGTACACGTAACACGAAGATTTGAAAAACAAATTGTGGCTTATAAATAAAAAACAATATTGAATACATACATTTAATTAATATCAAATTTTATTTTTCAATTCTTACTACGCAATTTACAATGAAAGATAGGTGACGTTGTAATAACTGAAACAGTTGCCGCAACGGGAATAGTAATTTGAATATCAATTAATAAAAACCAACCAAAAATCAAATTGTTTTTCCAGACATTCGTGGTCGATTAACATTGGTATTTTAATAAACTTTCGCGCTTTTGAAAACGAAACCTGTACCTTCCTTTCCATTCCAATAAATACAATTTAAATTGAAGTTGCCTTATTTGCTGCAAATTCCACAATTTAATCGCAAGTCCTACAGGCGTCGAAATTTTTAATTGAAAACGCCACGGTACAATCGAATTGTTATATCAATTAATACTTTCAAGTGAAATAATTGTAATTGCCGCAATCAATCTGAGAATCGAAGCAACAAGTGCTGTAAACTTTAATCAACAACATATGAAGCATAATAGACCTAAACGTTGCAACGATCCTAAATGCTATAACATTCATCGATGCCATCGTCGATGGAGAATCCACTTTCCGACCACGCCGTATCTTCCACTTATAATACATATATCGCGCATCAGAATCGTACAAGCTTTCAAACTTAATCTCCCGCGATAGACACGTTGCAAGCTCGTTTTCATGCCGTCGATACGACCAATTGTGTTTCAGGCAATGAGGTTCAACAAGTAAGTAAATTACAGGCGGAACCAATACGTAGTGAAGCGTGAGCCTGACCGATAGACATTGCCTGCGGCAACGTTTGAAAATCACGGCCAACCGTTGCGTTGATTAGCCGTTTCGCTGTGTCTGTTCGTCGAATTCCGAGGTCCTTGGAAACGCATAACACACACAGGCGTTTTCACCATCGCCTACACTCTGCACAATGTGTGTCTCGGTGTCTCCGTGTACACGGCCGTGCCACGCCATTATACCGTTATCCTCATACGCACTTTGACTTTATGCGCCCGTGCATATGTGGGTCTCTCGGGTGCGCTTATAGCTATGCTAATGGAGATATCCATTTGTCCAGGCGATTATAAGGCCGAGTATACAACGTCGTCGGCCGAAAGCCCACGACACCATGTTTCTCGGCTTCTTCGTTGAAAACACTCTATGGCTATTTGCACGCGTGAAGATACGCGTGTAACGATGTACGTATGATAGATATCGACGATGTACGCATGATAGATATCGAAGATGTACGCAACGGTTTTCAGTTCGTGGTACAATCGAGGTCAACGATGCTCTACGGTTCAAAGTAAGGCAAAAATCGAGAATGACGAAGTTGCATGGAAGCCTTCATTCTCGAGAAAATCAGAATTGAACAGCTGCGAATTTATATGGAAATTTTAACTACGCAGGAATGGGCAATTGACGGGGGATTATTACGCGTGTGAAAATAAGTAAGAAACGTAGATTGAAATTTTCATTGGCTTAAAAGATGTCGTTCTAAAGAGAATGGAATTTAAATATGCTTGGCCAAAAATTGGTACACGCTCGAAAAATATTCTAACTCGATTTTCTCCAGAACGTGGTCTTATACCAAACAAGATTTTACAACTAGAAGTAAATTAAAATTCACCTATCTGAAATTCATTCACTTTTGTCAATTTCTAATTTCATGGACGTAGAAGTTTCTGATTAAAGGATGATTCGGTTATCAGATTAATTAAGAAACAAACAAGTGATCAACGCTCGTTGTCAACCACCTTATTAACTGGATACTGCATTGCATGAGTATCTTCCTGTGTTTTACAATATGTACTTCTGATTGCGTATCTCATCATGCATCTTCCTGTGGAAGTAGCCTTAGGCTCGTTGTCGGCTATACTTACATGGATCGGCTGCATCGTTTGCGGTTTCCTTTACTTTATTTGACGCTTAGTCAAGCGTCGGCTGTTCACGTGTAGCAACGACAAATCGAGGAAGAAGCTTTCCTCGAGCTAATCAATTTCTGCCTAGCTACTCTTATCGCGTGGTATGCGATCATATACGATTTTTAGCGAGTTGAGCAATCGTTTTGAAAGTAAATTACAGAGAGAAAGAAGGGAGGGAGGGGAGGGGTAGAGATGATTAAATCCGATATGCGAATTTTAAATAAATAAATTCGGATTGAGTAGGAGATGGGATTGTGAAAATAAAACCGAGTTACTAAAATTAACCGTTGATTTCGATCACGAAGTTTGCCAGATTGCCAGGCCTTGAACATGATCCTTGAGCGCATGGCAACAGGGAAGCCCTGCAGATTGCCGACAGAAATATGCGAAACAGAATTACCTGTTATACAACAGTGTACAGGAAATCCGTTGTTAAACTTCGCGGCTTAGTAACTAAATATTAATCTCCTTAGTGTCAATTTAAAACTGGGATGAAGCGTAAAGTAGCCGAGAATCAATTTGACGAGCTTCTTCGACGACTCCCCGTCGATAAACATCTCTTTGAAAACCATTGACAGTAAAAATATACAACTGGGTCTCGTCATTAACCCATTACGGACCATGTAATAGCTTTTCTATGTTATAAATATATCATTGAATTACACTACACATCGTTGAATTTCTTTAATCTATTAGGCGTGAACGTTGTATCAACGCAACATATCATTCACAATGTTTTTTCGCTTAATATTCTTTTTGCTGTTATCTTCTCCTTAGATTCTATAATTTTATGAAATTTAAGCGACTAAGAATCAGTTCTTCGAACGTAGAAGAAATATCGGCGAAAAAAGTATAAAGCGAATCTTTGGAACTGTCTTTAATAGCTAGAAAACAGAATCCGATAATGTAATTTGATTGAAAAATTTGTAAATAAAATGACGCGTCGTTCCAGAAATCCAATACCGAGTCGATTTCACTAATAATTTCCAACCAACCGATAATCATACACGTTTCACTAGTAACGAAATTTTCTCCAATTCTACGAAGAAAGGAAAACTACAGTCAGAAGGAAATTCGAGCTAACCATGGCATGTACGATAGTCAGAAAGTTATGCTCATACGAAGGAGACGTGTATCAGCAGTATCACGTCGTTTGTGATTCATTTAGGCGGAAATTGGTTTCGAAAGGTCGTCGAAAGTTGATTTGCGGCTAAGCTATCATTGACTCTGCTTAAATATCCATTATGTTGATTCGATTTATGTCCTTCTTTTCACTGATGCCTTTCAGTTAACGTTTCAATAGATTTCTTGTTATCGCCGTGAATATACTCGCGTGAATGATAATGAAGTCGTCATTCTACCGAAGCGCGCCGCTTCAAATAGAGAATTGTCTACTGAAATGTCTGTAACGCCTAGTAGGAGGATGTTTCCGATTGTCTAATGGCCAAGCTTGAATAAATTAGAGAAACGAGGTACCATCGGATCAGATGTATAAAATTCCTTTCTCTGTTAATGTTTTATTCATTTGTGATCAACTCGGATATCGATTGTGACACAATTTTAATCGCAGCACGGTAATAAGTGTCTAAATGTTTAATATTTAATAAGTTTCTCTACTTGTATTTATAAAAATAAAAATTTCTATAAACATCTACAGTATAATTATAATTATACACCAGATGAGAAGTATTCCACAAAACTATTAACATTCGTATCATTGGAAGTAGTTACCGATAAATTTAATCTCGATTCTTAAAACAACAGTAAATAAAATTAATTAACTTTCAACAATAAGACGATCACACGATGAACAATCAATTAATCGAAAACCACGGTGCTCGATACGAAGCAAAATATAAAAATACATATACTTGAAATACATACCTATACATGTACGTATTTCTAACGTAAAATGTTCTGGTTGTACCACTTTCATCCATAGGAACTTCCTAGTAACAACGCCGGTAACCGCAGCTAACTAAACAGTATATCACATTACAGTAATAAAAAAACAGGACAAGCAACGAGCAAGAAACGTGTCTAGTGTCTAACAATGCTGATCGCAGAACACGCCTACTTATAATTGCTTCGCAACAGTGTGCACGAAAAACGCGTGCATCGCGAGATTACTCGAGGATGTTCGGACGGGTTGCGTTTCCACCGCAAGCACATCGCCATTAATAATCGCAACGGACGATCGAAAATTACTAATTCGATAGAGACGTTTATCAGGAAGTGCAATCACGACGAGGCTGCGTTCCTTGTAATTCCGCACGCGATGGACGTCATGCGGGATACGTAGATACAAATCACAATTACGCCTTTGTAAACGTCGCTTGATGCCGGTAAGTGGCGGCAGGCATGTGTGGTCTAACTGACAAAAGGACAATGAACCGTGTTAGTAGCTCCGTAGCCGTCCGGTGTACCGAGATAACCAGTTTTGGTTATCAACGAAATTATCCCTGTTGGTATCCGTGTTTCGCGTAATTTTATTCAGGGTCTTCGAACTTCACGCGTGCCACCGGAAATTTCTAACACGCGAAGGACGAGGCAATTTCTTACATTTTCTAGTACCGTTTCTTATGGAATAAAATTGTGAAAAAGTATTATATTTGGGACGTACAATTTGATTTAGGTTTCAAGCTGTAGCAGAGGCTTTTAAGATTATTTTTGTTTATCACCGTTTGCTATATTGTTATCGTTCCGAGTATCAACGAAACACGTTTATAGTATAGTGCGAATTAATTCGTGATTAACTGATAAATCGTTGAAGATATGAAGGATAATGGGCAGTATAATGGGAGAGACCGTAAGTTTACAGTTTATTTAAAAAAATTATTTAAATATCACCCTCAAAATACGCTATTTACGATATAGAGCAGTTTCTTTTTTTAACAGAAATAATTTTCCTCGCCAAACGATATTTCATCTACTCAAGTGTAGGATACGCCGCAAACCATCTTATTCCTTCAAGCTAATAACACCACAAAGAACTAACGAATTGAATATAAAAGCTCTATTGAAATCTCTATATTGAAATATTCGTGTTACATAATCGATCATTCGGAACAAAGGGAAAAATCCGCCTTCGTCGAAAAACGTTGCACGAGTGTTTACCTCTTCCTTTCCGGCTAACTCTAGCAAATAAAATCGACAAAAGAAACACGAAGAAGAAGAAGAAAAATGTCAAAGAAACCCCCCAGGTTTTCGCATTTAATGAACGACAAGTGCTCGAATAAGTGACATCGATTCTCGTTCACGTGCCTGCACCGGGTCAAGTGGTTCAGAGTCCGAGAGAGTGGTTCGCTAATTAAAGACGAAGAGGACTCTGGCCTGCGCGACGCTGTCTATCGGCCGATACGGTTGAACGCCCCACGAAATTGCATCTTCCGCGTCCTAGACCTCTTCTCTACAGCTCTTCCGTGTCGTTATTAAAACTTTGAACATAAATCACGTCGAGTTCGAACGTTGCTTCGACTCTCATCGTTATACGTCTCGATAATTACGGTTTTTGCGCGAACCTTGGCCGAGAAAGGCAATGTAACCAGCTGTGTTCTTCTTTTGTGATGGCCGGGAACAGGCAACACGCGATTTTGCTATCTATGATACAACGGCGAGGCCGATCCTGTATTAATTTCGCCCCACCTAGATCAAAGATGTTGCTGCAAGGGCCACGCGTAGATCCCGTTAGTCTCCATTGGTTCACAGGGTTAATAGAACCGTTCCGATGATTCGTCGATTCACGATCGTACAGTTAGATAAGCGCCGAAACACTCGATTAACCCTTTTAATGTTTCGCGTGTAAAGAAAGTAAGGAGGAAAATATGGAAGCATTTGTTTCATTTACACGATCTTTAGGTATAAGGAAGTTGCCTTGAGACTTCGATTTGAGATCTTACGGGCAACTGTGCGGGATGGTGTTAGGTTTGGTATACCGTGTCAGGTATCGAATTTCGAATTACTTTGGTGTTATGCATATATTGTAATATGTATATGCCGCGAAGCAGATTTTTGTAAACACTTTTAACCGTAAAGTAGTGAAATTCTATGAAGATTAGTTTCCTTTGTTTTTTAATGCGACGTATACTCGAAAGCTTGGGAACATTTAAAGTAAAAAAGCATTTTCTATATCATATTGGCATGTTATTTAACTCTATCTGTTTGAACGAAATTATAATTAGCGTACATTTATCGAAGCGTGAACGATACGTAGAATTAATTCGACAATTTCTAGGAAGAAAAAAAAAAGAAAAACAAAAAGTAACGAACTAAAAGGAAACATAGTTTTATCTACTCTTTTATTGCATCGAGCATCGGAATTCCAATAGATCGAATCTCTCCTGTTTTTGAGAAATCGACGACGTTTCTGTCTCTTACATAATGGCGCTTGAGGACTGCGCCAACGCTTGTTCATATCGACTTCGCTTCCGGTAGCTTATAACAGAGAAAGAAAGAAAGAAAGGCCGTCACGTGACTTCCGTCGGCTCGTTCGCGCGTTTACACGGCAAACAATGCGCATTTCCATACGCGTATCTCGGTGCATACGAAAGATGTGTTTACGGACTGGCCACGTCGACGATCGTGTTTGCGTTCGATGGGATGAAAACATCGTTGTAATTTCGACGTTCCACCGATGAATATCGATGAAAAAAGCGGTTCTATCGATTACGCGACTGTAGCATGCTGTTTCGATTACCAGATATCTTTTTGCAAATAAACCGAATTTTTCGCTTCTGTTTGCGTATCGGATATTTTCATAGATTTGTACATTTTTAAAGATATTCTTACTTGCTGAAAATAGTTCGTGGCTGATATTTAAGTTTTCTCACTCTTTCGTTCGACTTGTTTTAATTTTGTTCATAAATTTCTACGGTAATGAACGTGTAATTAATCAGAGAAATTAATATAACGTTATTCATTTAATATAACGTTTATGCTCGTTGTATTATTCATAAATTAATATTTTAAATTGTCAGAGAATATACTGTTACGTCTATAGAAACTTTAATTCGTATAATTTTTCGACACGAAATTATTACATAGAATTCCGACAGACGCGGAATCAAGAGACTACAAAACACAGAGATCGCGATGATTATCGTTCTCTAATTGCCTTCCGCTCTGCCAGAGATGGACTTCTGTCGAATTAAAATGTAAACGAGAAACGGAATGCAACCTGTTTAAAAACTAATTCGCTATCTCACTAATGTGGCTGGCGATAAAATATATTATTAACTATGTAGGAACAGTCGGTTTGCGCTGACGCAAAAATTTCAAGCGAACTGAACGCGTTACGAAGTTGTCGTGCACGATATTATAACATCGTTAATTAGATTTAACGACGCCTTGCTTTCGAAACGGTTTGATGGTTTGACGAACTCTATGTTGCTTTAATTTTATCGTTCAATTATCGACGAGCAAGAAGCGAAAAGTAAATGACGCGATAATCATCGCGATCAAACCTCCGCTAATTTTATTCGTAATTTACGTTCCTTGAAATATCTACGCGGTAATTAACAGCGTCGGAGAAGTTAACCAACCGTGTTTTATCATCGAGTAATCTAATTTAATAGAGCAAATCGTACTTTTCCTCTTTGACGTTATATGTATTTTTTGTGTCTTCGTTTTCTCTTTTCATCGTTAAGAAAAATTGAAGAAATATCACTTTTTTCTAGAGTTTGTCTGTCGTCGCAAATGAAACTCTAACAGGCAATATCTAATATTAAATCAAATGTTGCCATTATTTTTTATTCCAATTAGGTTATTCGATTTAACTTTCTAACATTCTAATCGTAGTAACACGTTTTCTACCATTGTAATCCTATTTCCTAACATTTGCGTTTTAAGGATTTTTTTAATATCTTTTTCGTCTCTGGTTCTCCTTTGATCTAAGTCCTATAGTTCTATGAAATTTGAACAAATTGAAGTATTTATAACTCTATGATGAACTGCCTCTTTTTTCTAAACCACAAAGATATTGTTGGAACTTCTAGTATGTAAAAATGGGCTTTTATAAAGTTTCAATTATTCTGTTGTATTCTTTGTACCTTAGAGAAATTATATGTTAGTTATATGTTGGTTTTCTGCGTTTTCCCCTAATGTTGTACATCTTTTTATTACTCAGACTCTAAAAGGTAAATCATGCTACGAATGAGGACAATCGTGACATAAATGAGTACAAAGACCAGGCGAAGTCAAAGCAACAACGCGAGACAGCGATTAACGTTTTCCGGCTTCCAAAAGCAAATATCTTCTTGTGTGTCAAGGTGATCGGCCTTGGTTCTGTACTTTTTCTCGAAAATCGGCGAGTCAGCGTTTCGCGACGACGACGAAGACACGCCGCGCCGTGTCCCAAAATGCTTTCTGCTGCATCGTGCTGAATGCAAGTAGGTCGGTCAGCGAATTTCTTATCGCTATTTGCTGATTGTATTGTCACCGATTCTAAGGTTATAGGTTGCAGCAACGATTGTCACATCCTGCAGAACATTTTATAGACTGAGGAATTATGATATAATGAATTATGCAATTATGTTTCGCGTTAAATCAAGTATCGAGTTTCTTATCGTATAAATGTATTGTTTAAAGTATTCTGAAGTTGTTTAAATATTTTGATATGGAAGTTTTTAGACGCAGTGCATATGTTTATCATTTTCGAGCTTGAAATGTTGTGCGCTTAAAATACATAAAAATTATAAATTAAACATGGGAAAATCTTAAAACATGCTTATAAAATTAGTATTTGTAAAATCTATAAAATCGACAGTCACAAAATTATATAATTGCAAAAATAGAAACATACTTAAATCACATATAAAATTAATATCCATAAAATCTATACAATTAACAATACGTAAAGTAACTGCCAAAGTAGAAACACACTTAAAACGCACTCATAAAATTAGTATCCATAAACTCCATGAAATTAACAATTCATAAAATAACTTTCAAAATAGGAGCACGCTCGAGACATGTTCATAAAATTAATATCCATGAAACCTATCAAACTACTTGACACATTTAAAATCTGTCTCAAATGATAAATAGGACACATCTACGCAACATACATATATTACCACCATTAAAAATTGCTTCAGATAACGTTTAATCGAGTCAAATCAAAACGACAGTTAAATGACAGTGTTAAATGCAGTGATAAAGTTTCAAGTTAGCGACTGCGAGGGAAAGAAGAAAGAGATCTTGAGGTTTAAACACTGCACGTTTTCTTTATTTTTCTTTCGTGAACATCTGGATGCGTTCCAAAAATTCTCTTTCATCCTTTAATCTCGATGGAAGTTTCGCTCTACCGGAAATTACAGTAAGAGCGAGAGAAAGGCCACTGGAGGTTCGACGCGATGGTCCGGCTATTGTTACACGTGTCAACGGTGAGGAACACGCGCAGCTACGACGTAACACGTGTTAACAGGCACGTGCAAGCTTTGAGGCTCATACAACGAGGCCGCGTGCAACTTTTCCTTCGCGAGAACGCATCCGGATACCACTCAAAATCAGTGCTATTCGAAATCCAAATGAAAGGGTTGCTGCATGGTTACAGACATTGTCTACAATTTTTACGAGTAGATTATATCGGAGATTATAACATTTTCATGTTTTTTTTTCGCTTTGTTTGGCTGGGACGAGGAATTCGTGGGAAGTTTGCGGTTGTAGGGTGAGACACGTGGCGCCGGTATATGATCTTTGAACGAGGGATGATGGTAAAGGGGAAATTATGATCCGTTCGGTTATGGCGTTCGCGTTTGCAATAGGATTTTTATATGAATCGATTCGAATAAAGTATCGTGTAATATTATTTATGACGTTGATTGTATGAAGTAAAAAGGAAGATATAAATTGTTATATTTGCTATTCATTGTATGCTTAATAATATATAGTGATTTAGTGTTTGGTTAATTGTAGCGGTATATTTTGCTGTTGAAGTTTTTGGTGGAAGATATTAAATAAGAACAGGTTTTATCGTACTGTTGGTTTATAGTATGTACGTGATGCAAGAAGAAGTCTTTAGAGTTTCCTTAACGATATCTCTGAAAACGGTAATGTAAACGGAAATATGATACAAAAAGTACGGGACTAAAACATGGTAACATGTATCTTTATATACGTTTTGCATAAACAAATGTATATACTCTTGTAAATAGCAATTTCAATTGTGCCAAGCAACAGCACTCGCTGTTATCGGCCAAAGAAATGATTTCGGAGAGAAATCAAAGTTTCCTTCGATGGCCTAAAATAATTTCATACATCAAAATTCGAAATGTAGAATATTCCCAAAAATATTAGGTTCCATTGAAATTTGGATTAGGATCCAAAATGAATCATACATAATTCAATAAAATAATACAGAACAAAAAATATTACGCATCTATTATTTCCTTACAAAAGGAAAAAAGCTTTTAGGACAAGCTAATATTTCGGTTTCGCGATAGTATTCGTCGGTTTGTTTTTTTCTTTCGAACTGAATTCTTTTTTTTTTTGTGGATAATTTCTGTTTACGAAAGTTCTGTTTACGGAAGTTGCCAATTTACGAGATCGCCGTAAATTGGCCATAATACCTTGATGCCTCTCTCGAATCAGAATGTTCCAGATATTTGCAAACGTATTCGTCGGGTAGTAAGAATACTCGTATTGGTGGGACTCGTACCGTTATTCGAGAAGGCCGTTGTAAAATTTTGAAGGGTCACACTTGAGAAGGAAGCCGATTGTGGATGCATGCATATATCGCTGAGATGTTTCAGAAAGCATTTTGCTCCGGGCATAATGCTGTCTTGCAAACAGGAAAAACTTTCTAGCTAATGAATGTTGCACATATACAGTACGTTTTATAATAACAGGAACTCGTACGCTTAAAGGAAATTATTTCGAGGAACTATTCATTGTATTCGATGTTATAAAATCTATCGTCAGTTGCTAACAATAAATCTCACTTGTGATTAAATCTTAACGTTATTTAATAGTAAATTTCACATGCAATTAGAATTTAAGATTATTTCTAGTATGAAAATAATAAAAGTAAAGTATAAACGTAGGTGTAACTATTTTTCTACGTGGACGTCAAGACTCTTCAATCTCGTTTCCTGAAAATGTTCACTCGACAACAGCGGACTATAAAGACGACGGAAATTAATGAGTAATTAACGGAAATCGATTACGAGGGGGAGAAAAGATTGATGCGAAACGCAATCTCGTTTTCTGATCCCATCGAACTTATCACGCGTTTCGCTTATTCCTTTGATGCGCCGAAAGTGTGCAAAGCATTTAGAACAATTCACTGCGATTCGATTACCGGTTAAAGGCGATCAAGTGAAAGTTACAAATTCCTTTAGACGAATGGCCGATAATTGTGATTCACTCGGTAATTGCTTTCGTTAATAATTGGTTATTTGCTCACGTTTGAAGATCGACTAATATGTTCGGAATCGTTAGTTCGTTTAATTGAACCGTTCTCCGCCTTTTTTCCTACGTTACGATAAAAAGAAGGATTTACTTAGATATCTATGATTAAAGAGACGTTCCTTGTTTCTATGGAAGTATTTTAAAAGGGATTAATAGGTATAATAAATGTATAGAATTTATTACAATATATATAAAACAAAAGGAAAGATTATTTTGTATAGTAAGAAGAAACAATGGAATATAATTAATTAAAAAGCTGATGAAATATCGTCGTTCCTTAATAAGCTCTATGAAAGGAAATTAATAACCTTTATTAATTAAAAGGAAGGAAATTAATATCGTTTTTTAAACTTGGCATTTTCTTTGCATGAATATGTAAGGTTTACAAAATAACGAAATCGCTTATTAGGAGAATCAATTTAAATATTCATTTAGAAGATCTCGAAAGCATATGAAATTAATAACACAAAATTAGCACACGACGATTAACACAGTCATATTTACATCTCTAGAACCACGGATAGACAGCCGTATTATTCACAATTAAACCTTTCGTCACACCATCGTTACGTCCCCGAACCTTCATAATGCACGAGACGAGCGAAACCCGGATAATCTAGCGTGTGATCGTTTCTTTGTTCGCCGAGAAACTAGATTGCACCACTCATGTCTATACTCCATATGCCTTCTCTCCTATAACCTTGCACATTTCGTCGTACATCGATCGAAACTAAAAAGAACGTGAAACAAGATAAATCGTGAACAACGAAAAATTAAAAAAAAGGGAAAGGAGAAAAGAAGAAAGCAGATAAAAGAATAAACAGACGATCTTTAACGAGATCTGAACAGCTAGCGAAACAATTAAAAAATCCATTCTCACGGTAGAGATGATCGATCGTGGTTCGATGGACCTTAGAATCGTTTCGAAAACGATCTTCCAACATTGTTTGCGCAATGCACTGTGAGAACAGTGATTTTTCATAGCGCTACGAGAACACTGAGCAACGCCGAGAAGAGTCAATGGTACATAACTCTGTGACACAGGGTATGAATACGATATACATAATTGCTTTGGCTCCGGTGATTTGCGCGTGTTCTCTAGTCACTGGATCGTGGAAACGGGCGGGAAACTCGGTATTCGAATTGTCGTCGACGAAACGGAAATTGTGTCGGCAGCGGCCTACGACGTGAACGACAAAGGCATCCAAGATGCAGCAGCACGATTGAATTTCAATACGCAGAATTCTGTATATAAGTTGCGTATGTGAGCATGTAACAAGGCGCACGTGTTGTGTGTTTGTACGTTGAGCAATGAAAGGCTTCCACGGGCTTGACGTTCGATTGTCTTCACGGTTTCCATTGTCTTTGATCGAGTAACGTTTACAGGCAGAAGTATCGCGACAAGGATTTTTCTTGCTTCCTGTCTTTCTCCCTTTGATTCTATAATCGTCTTCTTTCTATGAGGTTTGATTCCTTGTTGTATGAGGTCACCGCGTATGATGGGGAAACGTGTAACGGAATTTTAATGCGTCAACGGGACATACGTTTTGATAAGATTGACGTCTAGAAGGTAGGGTTTTAGCGGATTCGGTGGGAACCGTAGCTTGCTGTTACACGATACAGTCAACGGAAAATACGTAGACATTTGAATACGTTCTATACATACGTTCTTAGGTCGATACGGTGGCGCTAATTATTCAGAATTATTGATTTTTTTTTTTTGTTTTCAGCTTCGTAGGGTTAGGATGATAAATATTAGTAGTTTGTAAATATTAAGTTTCCTGAGGAAATCGCAAGAATGTCGATTGTATCTTTGATAGATTGTTTTTTTTTTTTTGTATATCTTAAGAAACGGAAACAAGATAAATCCTAATATAAAAAGAAGGAAAAGATATTTACTTTATTATTTCCTAATTACCTTGAAAAAACCTACATATGTCTATATAAAAATCCGCGTTGTAACCTTCAAACTCTTTTAGTGGCATTCCATAGGTTACAGTAATGATCAACACGGCAATACAGTCAAATTAATATTGCGTAAAAGATGTTAACTCGCAATTACTGCAAGGTTCAAGGTTTACTAGCCGAAGCATTCTTATGGTCTTGGAGTTTATTACTCACCGAGAATTTATCGCAAATTGATCTTTCCCCTTACATCACAATAGTAATCTCTGTTACCAATAACGAACAGATCCTGCAACTTTTCCTGCAACCATGAAACATTTCCAATTTTCGTAATAGCAAACAACCTATCTATGATTTTATGGACCTATAAATGTTCTATTACAAACAAGCAAAGATAAAACGGAATTTCATCAAAAATATAAATTTCTCAGATACTGCAAATAATTGGAGCAACGTCATCAGTATTTGACCTTTAATCAAATCTTCGCGTCAGATATCTACAAAAAATCAAAAAAGTACCTCCACTATTTGACCTTTAATCAAATTTTTCCATTAGATACGAGTAGTCAAAATAACATCCACTCCGAATACGCGACCTTTGGTCAAATTTTTACAGCAAAAACATAAAATAATCCGCAAAGAAAGGAAACTTCATGGACCTACAAATATTCTGTTACTAAAAAATTTAAATAATCTCAAATTCTATGAAAAGTATAAATACGAATACAGCGTTTGACATTTAACGAAACATTAAAAATTTAGCAAATAACATACGATAGTAAATCTTATACTGCAAGTGCTACATATGTACAAACACTCTCAGCCTTACATATAAATTCTACATTGACCCAAGAGAGGTCGAGTTTAAAGATTTAGCCAACATTTATCGACACGGTGCGCCTCCAATCCATAAGTTTTCTACCGATTGCTGTCGCTGTCGTCGGACAGGTCTCTCGATCGATCAACCGCATACTAGAAAAGGAGAAGAGGATATTTCCTTCCCGCTCGAATCTATAGACTGGCAGAAAGGCAGACAGAGAAAGAAACACCGGTCGCCTAGTCTCGCCATGTATGAGCATAAAGGTTTCATTGCCTTATTAAGGTTTGCGTACCCGCGATCCTCTGGTTCGACCGGCTATCGGAACGAAGAAAGACGGAAAACCGGAACTCCGAAACCAGTTTATTATTCGAAACGTGGGTTAGTCCTGCGCACGAGGCTCAGCCGGAGAAAGAAACCGGCCGAGCCAGCGTATTTTCTACCGGGTTTTATTCGAGGCCAGGCCACGACAGATAATACGAATCGCGCTTTTGTCGGCTACCAATCGTGTGATGTATTCGTCGATGAAGATTGCTTTCGGCTGATGAGTTTGTTCTCGTTGTTTGAGTTTTGGAAATTTCGACGTTGACGGTTATTTTTGCTAGATTTTTCTTGGACATTAGAAAAACTGGAAATGCAGTTTGGTTCGGTGAGGTTTAGTGCTCCGTTGAAAATTGATTTATTGGCAATGGAATTTGAGATTTAAGTCCAAATTTACGATGCGCTACAGCCTGCACAGTGTACAGTTATTTACCGACACCATACAGAGTTATTGACACCAATAACTCAGTAAGATCGTAGATGAAGACGTTAAATAGGGATGTGTCATTAAGTTAGGTATTTTACCAAAGTTTGGTTAAGAAGACTTTCTATTACCGTGTTAAGAAAATCCTTCTAAGGTTAAACATTGATACGTATGTTTTTAGAAGAAAAAGAGTAAAGGGCAATTATTATTATAATAACAATTTATTTCAAACTTCAAAGCATATCAACTAATTGGGATTTTACAACTTTGAGACCGACCTTACGATTTCATTAATATCTACCAACTATACAACTAACTATGTTATACTAGCTATGACCAACCCATTGACCGCGTCGTTCCTTAATTCTAGGGGAAAATTCAAAATTGCTAACGACATCCAATTAACATTAATTACATCTATTACAGCAGTAGATATGATATAATCTATGTACACGTAAAGAAGTGACGTAACGATAAAATATTAAGTTACGGTTACGTCAAATGTGTGTTGCGACCAATTATCGTTCTGACAAATGAAACGTCTGGAGATGGAAATGGATATATCTTCCATCCTTACATCCACCACACGCATCCACGGTAGCCATACCCTTAAAAACATCCCTCGGTATCCTTTAATAACAAATTGTCTAGCTGATGATATTAGTAAGCCGAATGACGAATTAACTCGTCTTTACCAGGTAAGAGGTTAAAAAAGGAGGCGACCGTTCGATTGACGCATGCGAGCCAGTTCCGTTTTTGCATCGCGACTGTTTAATATTTAACGTGTGCTGGCACGCACCACTATTTTCGTCTCGAATCCTTCGAGCACAGAGTGCTTCTTCATGGCCGATGCGTGTGGTTTCGTTCCCCACGCAGTGCGCTGGACGCAGGAAAACCGTTTCTGTCGCGTCGTTCAACCGTTGAACAATCTGCATAATTTACCAGACCGTTGGCAAACAGAGCGAGCAACAATGCAAGATTAAGGTACGACAGGATGAGCCGCCTGTCTGTCTGGCTGGTCGATCACGCTCGTCGTCGTTCCTACGTAACAATTTCACGCGCTTGTTGCTCTTTGCTACTCTCGTATGTCTCGAGTGCCTCGTCCACTCGTTCAGTTCGTTTCAATTGCTGTTTTGCGCAGTTCGTTTAGATAGGTGCAGGTTACCGGGTCGTTCAACGCGTGTTACGCGACGATAGAATGTTAACGTGTTACATGACATGGTTAGACGTACATGCTTAGACTACGGTTATTTATGCAAATTCGTATTTTTATGAATATAACTTAAAACGTGGAACCTAGGTATAGATAATTATTTTGTTTCGATAAATATTATAAAGAGTACTATATTTTGGATATTTCATGTACTTTTGCATCTTTAAATTTTTCATAAATGTATGAGAATTCTCAGTGTATAAAATATAGTTATAGCTACTTGTTTTCTGTTTTTACATTTCTCGTGCTTCGAAAAATAATATAATTTGATTTTCTTATGAAAAATTTATGGGCAAATAATATGTCATATATGTTAATACATGTCTATTATTTTTAATTGTGTTTCTCGCTGTTAAATTTAAGTATTTGATTAACAGTTTATCATGAATCACGAAAATTATTCAGATCCTTTTTTACGTTTTTGATGTTTTGAAGATTTAGCTTAGTCTTTTATCAAAAATTTATACATAATTTTACTTAGTTTAATAGGGCCACTGGAAGATTTAGTGTCATTCATCCATGATCTCTATACTATCAGTATCAATGCATACAGTTTAGCAGAGTTTTTCTAACAAAAACCGTCGCATCATCGAACATCGAACATCCAAAAAATTGGTTTCCACGGAAAGAAGCGAACAAAAATCGACTCTACCGCGCGTAAAAATCAACCAATTCCATTTCATCAACGATTGACGTAATCAGAGAAAACGAGGATCGCTCATGTTTCATGAAATTTTTCTTCGGTCTGATGGATAAAAGGTGCGCGATATCGACGCAGATGCAGACGAGACCGTTTGATATCAAAGTCTGAACGTTATCATTGACCTAGTTGTTGCCAAAGCCACAAAGGCGAAAAGCAGTTGTTTATATGCTCGTCCACAGCTTAGCTCTCGCAACAATCGAAAGTTATGCGCTGCGTTTGACTTTTCTCGGATAGCATCCTTCGAACAACGAAAATCGATTCGCGTTTTGTGTAACCTACCGCAACGAAGGCTCATTGCGTCTGATAATCTTGAATTTTCTCCGACGATCAGGCGAAAAAAGGTTATTTCATGTTCGAAGAACGTATTTGGTCCAGAGATGAGTATAAGTATATTGTACTTGTTTAAGTTCGATCTCGCGAAAAATTCCTCGGGAAATAGACTTAGTTTACTTAGTCTTAGATTAGACTTAGTTATATAAAATACGATATACCAGTTTAATATGTCTAATGTACTCACACTTACTCATCCCACACTTGAATATCCTCATGCGTATTTACATCTAAACTTAGTGCCATTTAAACCTGTAACTGCAAGTAAAGAGGACAGAAGTATCTACGGCGTTACGGCAACGGCGTTATCATCGTAACTTTCTCTGGTATCTTTACTTTACTACCTATTTTTACTTTTCTTGAATTATACTGCTTTTCTCAGTCAACGTATCACGGCCTGTAACATTTCGTTTCCTAGGATTTCTTCCAGTGTAGGATTTCTTCTGGCTCAGGTTTATCCATGCACACCCAATCTTCCACCAGATGTTTCACCGAGTCTATCTCCGATTCACATATGCTGCATAGCTTATTTTTCTCTTCCCTTCAGAAGTTGCTATCTTCCTCCAAATTTCCGCATCTCGCTCTGGCTAATAAATTTTGGCGTCCTCTTTTCTCCCCTCTCTTTCGAGTACTTCAGCCCGTCTATTTACATCTTATGCATTTGTATAACTCATTATACGTAGAAACTGTTATCTCATTGTATCGCAGCTGTGCTTCATTCTCTCTATTATCTTGTTACATCCTTCGCGCCGCTCTTTTTCTTTTCTATGCCTATATTTTACTACATTTACGGTATAGTAGAAAAGTATAAGATAACTATTTTGTAAGATAATACAAATTTGTGATAATATATTTTTTATAGGATAACATATATCTATATTTTATGAGATAAAGAGATTTAGTATAATTACTTCTCTGTAATATTCTTGAGTTAATTTGGATATATTATAGATGAGAAATTTCTCCTTCGAATACCTTGGGCATTTTTTAACAATTATCTGGACTCAATAGTACACGTGTTAACGTAAAAAATAACATACTACAAAAGAATTAGATAAAAAGGAATTTCCTTAATCAGCATTGAAATTTCTATGGAGAATATTAATCACAAAAGATTTTGGATATTTTTTTATATGTAAGATACTTCTAATTGGAAGTAGCGAAGAAAACAGCAATATATTTAACTAATCCACATCTGCAGATATCTTTGATCAAAAAAATCTCTGATCACGTACATTCATGAATTTGCATCTAAAAATGTATGATCCCCCTTTTACTGCTAGAACTATCAAATCAGCTATAATCACACGTAAAACGTTTATTGATTTTCCTTGGGTTCAGAATATTTCCAAGAAAACCACTATCCTCGTCGCTGGTAGAAACAGGAAATACATATTTTCAGACCAATGTTATACCGTTATGTCACGTTTTCGTCGTTGGAACAGGTCGCAAATTAGCAGTTAATGCATGAAGCGTAAGATAATACGGAAAATCGTTCTGGAAACTCAAAAACGTGCATTGTTTGAAAGCAATTTCACACTATTTTTCTAATGGTCACGCACCAAGTAGTGCATGGAGCACTTTACCTCAATCTTCTCTGTAACTATTTCCTCATTCAATAGGCTGCGCTTTCTATTACCGCAAACTCATCACGGAATACTTCCTTTCAATTACGATACACCCGGCGTTACCGATTCGTGAGACGCATTGAATCAAATATCGATAACTTGGTGTGAAATGAAGCTCCCGTTTCTATTAAGCCTCGCTTAATTCTGTGCTACAGTTAAAGAGCTCGCCGTGTAATTGACGATTACATATCTTTGATCATTTTACCGATTAAAATTGATTCCTTACGGCGTTCGCGAATTATGCCAACGTAAGTAACGTTAATTAAGGTATCGGCGGTAAATTGGTTCAATTTGCGATGAGACTGTATGTAGTCAGTTGAAGAAAATTGTATACATACACACTTATTGAATGAAATCTGATTCTGAAAATCTAACTCTCCTAAACTTTTCTAATTTTCTTCAACTTTTTATCGAAACTTTTTATTGACCTTTTATGTCTGCAATCGTTCGATTCGTGTAATTTTATATTTCTATTCTGTGCTAAGAAATTTTACGACTGCAATTGATAACAGTTCCAAATCGCAATATATATAATGCGTTAAAGTCGTGATACAAAATTACTTATGCAAGGTTGAAAGAAGAAGGATTTCAAGGTGTTCTTAAAACAAGCATTCTCGAGGGTCCTAATGGCCCTAACTAACGTTACAGAGCGATTAATCAAACTGCCGCTAAGTTGATACACGGCCAAACTAAGGTCCAACGTTCTTGATCATACTTTGTGCATTGCGGTTTAAATAATTCTGCCGTTGGCCGGTGCTTGATAAGCTGCTACCCTTTTGTGGCCTATTTTCAGCTTTATTTTAGAGTTAACCCGAAGTTACCTCGAGCCCGTCGTCCAATTGCTCTGGCTTAATTTTAACTTTTTGCTAACGAAATTACTCGAGCACGCTTTGTGCGTGTAGATGCCTCAGAATGTCTGGCATTTTCGCTGTACGTGGTTTTCAGGATGGCGACTTCGGTCTTGGTGAGCTCCTGTCATACATTTTTAATTTTAGGAAAATTCCTAACTTTAGACGAGACTGAAAATACTAGAAAAAAAAAAAAAATGTTTACTACAATGTTGAATAAATAAAATGTAGAAACTTTACATACTAATAACAATAGTTTTACCACTTGAGGTGATTTTAAAAGTAGATATTATGAAATAAAAAAAGATAGCAGAATAATTACTAACGTCAAAGAATGAAGATTTCCCTTTAATATTTATTTAATAACAAAGACTTGAATTTATTATTTGAAAAATATTTACGTAAAATATATTAATATACTTGTAATATATTAAAATACATATTAAAGAATAATATAGAAGATATTTAAGTGTATTTAAAAATACATTATTTATCATCAATCTGCCGTACGAAACAAAATCCCTTTGCCCTGGAGGAAGTGCAACAAACCCATCACAACGCAGTACCGTAATAATTCATTCAGATGAATCCTTCTCATCCATCTTTCATTTCTTCAAGCAACAAACTCTGGCAACTGTTGTTCGACCTTTGCGTCCAAGCCTAACAAAGCTAGTCACTATACCGTATACAAAGGTCTGCTGCTGAAAATTGATTAGCACCGATCGCTAGCGTTCCTTGATTTCGAAGTTGAAGATGGACTTGTCGGACAATTACCTACAGGAGCGCAATTCCATGCGTTGTTACGTCAATGTTATGAGCGCCACGCCGGTCGAGTATGAATAATGCAATTTTGATTCGCCAGCCGGTCGGCGAAGGAAATTAAATTAACTCGTATCCAGGGAGCCTGGAAGCGTGGCAGCCTACTAAAAGATGCTGTCCCTTCGCGTGAAGAATTTTGAAAGCGGTTTAAAGTCGAAGGAGCATGGATTGTCTGCGAAATTGCCAAGGGAATATTCGCGGGAATGAGAGAGAAGGAATAGCAGAGAGAAAGCAAGGATGAAAATATAAAACCCGTTCGTTACACACGAAGCTTGTTCGTTTGCCTCGTTTGTTAATGTTACAAGGTTTTGCGTATTTGCTTTTTTTTTGCTTTGCAGTTTGCTATAGACGTGCAAATGCTTTCGACAAAATTAATTTCGATTTTCACTCGTTTATTTGTACTCGTGTAAATATTAAAGCTATTAGATGATACTAAAATTAGTCATAAAATATTTGAATACTTTTTGAAACATTGTCCCAAATTTTTAAATTTTCTTTTTGTTTAAATTATGAACAAGTACAGTTTTATAAGAAATCATAAATATATAAATTAAATCCCAATTTACATTTTTTCAAAGCTTTCAAATATATAATTAATATAACGTTCATTAAATATTAACCTTCAATAAAAATTGACAAACATTTGCACGCGTGAAGCTCGAAAAATGTAATCAAACTACTCGAAGAGATATCAAATATCAATTAACATCTCTGTAATCTCTCGATGATATAACGCTGTATCTACAAATTCTGTATATTTCCATACAGAATAACTTAATATGTTACATGAAGAGTCTTTGTAACTATTAATACTATATACCTTATGTTTCCTTGAAAATGTGCAGTGTTATACAAGAGACGAAAGGCTTTGAAAGTTCATCTGATGAAAGCATGATAGGGTTGGTCCAACAATATGGCGGATCAACGATCATGCGTGTAACCGTGTTACTTTTATAATTACTGCAAGCCGTCCCACCTGGCCGAGCGTGCGGCACACGCAGGTTAATGAGCCCCTGTTCTCAGCTCGGTGACGTTTCTAATGCGCTTCCGAGATACCTTGCACGCCCACGTGTCTCCAATCCCACGTAAGTACGTGGGTACACGCACCTATCCGGTGTTCCATAAGTAACATTTTTTCCCTTTTGCTCTTTCACTTTCACGAGGTGAATAAATTCAATGGAAAAAGTTTGTGTCATTGACCAAACTGCATACTTTTATATCGTTGATGTAATCTTAGGAATATATGTAACATGTTAAAAGTACTTGAAATCACCAATTTAACATTTTCCATAGATATCTTTTAGATTTATTTTGATATCATAGCATTGTGAATTTTGTAGGAATTTGATTAATTTTTGGTAGAGTCTACGGATAAAAATCTGTTCCCATGGTTGTTGCTATGCTGCATCGAATTAAGATTAAAAATGCAAGTCAATTCAAAATTATATGTAATGAAGCTAACATATTTACAAATCCACTTGTTTACGTAAAACATACTTTAGCCATTTTTATTTAAGAAAAGCTTGAGTTCTTTTTAATTCGAATCTTTTTACTATTTATATAGGAATTGTTTTTAATTAATTAATTGTTTTTAATATACGTATTTTATATAGAAGAATATTGTTAAATAGACTAAATAGAAGTATCAATGCTTTTAAACAGTTACCTGTTGTGATCTCTTTGAATACTTTGAGAAGTATATACCTAAAACGTGTCGCAGAAAGTAAGCGATGATGAGTATACTCGTCAAACACAGAGTATGTGTGGCTGTTACAACACAAGATTAAATTGTAATGAAATGACTGTTTTATTTTTTAATTTTATTACTGAGAGGGCTCGTCATAACACAAAATATTATCATTTCTTCGTGACGAGTATGCTCGTCAAAAACAGCTATCTGGTTAATGTTAATAAAAATATGTATCAATGATCGGTATGAACAGTATTCTGATGTTAACGCTTTGTTTTCATCAAAAAAAGGAAAGGAAAGAAATTTCACAGACGTTGCACTAGGTAAACAAGGGTGAAAGCGGCCTATATCAAATCTATAGCTAATTTGCTTATTTAAACGGCTACATGACTACATGATTCATATCTATGAATAATTCCATAATTAGCATAGTTTCACGAAGTGCAGAAGTTCAAACATTCAAAGAAAGTTTATTGTCCGTATTTGGACCGTGAAGGGTTCCACGGTGGAATGTTTTATGGCATAAGTTTCCCCCCAAGGAAAGATATCGTTAACGCTTAGGTTTCCTGACACTTTCCTCGCAAAGATTTTTCCCCAACGAAGATTTCCGTGTTTCACTTATTGACGTATGTGAAAGGATACCTGAATATATTAATCTTACACGGTTGGGGATCAGGATATCTTGCGATGGTGTGTACTTTTATCAGAAATTGAACAGATAGCGACCTCTTTTTCTTGGATTTGTATACTAAGGAGAATTTATAAGCTTGAATCAAGCTTACGAGCTGTAATTTCAGCTTTATTTCGAGTTATAAATTAACTGGTAATTCGTGAAAGTAGAATTTACGAAGTATTTGATATTGACTGTTGGAGTAACAGTACAAGTAAGTTTATTATAACAGTTTTCGTAGACAAGGTTTTGTTAAAATAAGTAAGCTGAGATGATTATATATAACTGTATATACAATATATTACACATATCAATTGATAACTGTGTCTGCTACAAGCAGCCTTAAAAAGAAAATCGATGATTTATATATAGTATCGGATTAGAGTACAGCACGGATTTGAGTACAGAACAACACATTTGAAACCAAACATAAAATTACAAAAGGAGAGATTTTTCCCTTCGTCAAACTTTCACATCTGCAACTATTTTAATTTTTAAACTCCAAATATAACTCTTGTACTGCGACGATGCTAGAAGCTTCTCCAAACAATTACTTCAATTTTGTGAATTCAAAAATAACTCTTCGATAAAGACAATGGTAGAAAATGAAATCTTCAAGTTCAGAAAAGTTATGTATATTTCCAGACAGCACGCATATACATTGCATTAGTAGCAGTAAGCAATGTTCATGAATGATTAATTACTGTAAAAAAATGGGAAACTAGGAAAACGTTTGGAACACCCCGTAGGTGATAGGTCGTAGCAGTTGCGCCGCGTTCGAGGTATCGCGTTAGAAAGGTGCGTGGCTGCAGCCAAGAGATGTCACAAGGTAAACCGCATGCATAACTTGGATATAGGGAATTATTGTACGTATGTAACTAACTATCTCTCGAAGATCGAAGCACACCGGCATCATTCGACTTGGAACGTTCTATCGTCCTTGGGAAAAATCCGCTCTTGCGAACGTATCTTTTCTTCCCTCGCGTTTCGTTCTTTCTACTTGGCTCATTTTACTTTTGTATTTGTATCTGGAGCATTTCGAGTTTTAAATTGCTTTGTTCTTTCGAAAAAAGCCTAATATAAATTACTGTTATTAGATAATAGTAACGAGTTAAAATAAATTGTTCAGGAAGCTTTCCTGTTAGATTTATTCAGAATTTAGTTGAAGTACTTTTGTATCTTCTTTGCACATTTATAAATAAATGGTTCAATACTTGTAAATATAGCATAATTATCGATACGCATATAACTAGGAATTTCTAATTACCTATGCAATTTCGTACTTTTATAAATATAATAATAGTAACAGAATCTAAATACAGTTCCGCTGTTCGTGCTAAATATTATAACGAGCTTTTTACCTTGGACCTTGAAATTTTCCGTTACGACACGTTACAAACATCCAAGGAGGATCTTCAGATTGCAAAGAACCAAAATGACTAACAGAACAAAGAATCTCCATAACCATAAACATTTCCCCAAGAATGCTTCTCTCGAAAATCCTGAAAATCTATTTAAAGCTGGGCTTTTAAGATCGAACGTTTTTACTCGTCGGGTGAAAACAAGGTCCACTCGATATGTACTTTAATTTTCGAGTGTCGAGGGTCAAGCGGCTTTGGCTTGCGGTATCGGTTGCCGCGCGAATGTTGACCACCCGTGAATCCTCGCATTTTATTTATGCTTTTCGAGCGGTTTGCTGCCGTCTGGTAAAGGCCCGGCAACAAGGAGAAAACGAAAAGAGAATAAAAGGAACAAGAGGACGTGGAAGAGGAGAGTGCACGATTACAATTTATAGGAGCGACGAGCGGGAGAAGCTTCGTCTCTCTCGGTTATTCCGCACGTCTGCTTTTTATTTATGCCGATGTAGCGACGCGAGTCATGCGATCGCCGACCGATAATAATTTTTCATTACACGAGGTCGATCGAGCGAAGCACTGTGTTGTGAAACGCGAGAGACCCCGAGTTCGCTGTCAACTGTTTTTCTTTGTCCGATATTACCCCTATGAAACGTTGAAAGCTCTCATTTATGAGAAACTTCTATTAGATTTCCGCGATTTTAATTTGGGACATTGATCTGCTACGATTGTTCGTTTGTTAGATATAAATTTTTATTTTGCTTTCGTATATAAGTTAAAGTTCGATTAAGTAATTGGTCAGCAAGTAGGATGTGGTCTTTATTATTACTAATTATTATTAGTGATACACATTGAATTTTTCATCGAGATTCTTCAAAATTTTAAATAGACACAGATTTATAGAGTAATTTTTGTATAATATCGTTAACACAGGCTATGGACAAATATAAAAAAAACGATCTTCAAAGGTAAATAAACAAATCCTTAATGCACACAAAACGAGTCCACAACGTATACAAACAAACCCAAAGTACGAGTCATTCATATAAACACGATATTATACGACACTTCATGAAAGAAGATAAACGAAGAAATACTTGTAATGAAATCGATTCGGCTGATGTAATTATAGGTGCGAAATCTTCTTTCTTAAATTTTGAAATTATCGTCCTTATTTTCTTTATGTCACTTAACAAGCACTTTCTTTTTTTTTTTAATTAAAGGAATGTTTTATTCAGAAGTTGCAGTTGTCAGCCACAGCTTGCAACTTACCTAAACAAGCAACTCTTAGGCCAATGACCAGCAGTAGCCGCTTCCCATTAACGCAAACGAGGAAACATGGACAAGTCTAATTGAGCTGCATGTATTCCTTTAAATTACTCGAAACACCCTAGAAATTGAAATTATACTGTCCAAGTATTCGACCAACCGACCATCTCTCCAAACCACACAGCACCATAAAAAGAACCATTGCGTGAAATCCTAAAGTGAATGAATTTGGTCCAACAGGGATGCTCCTTAACGATGGCAGTTACGCACGGTCCCGTGACCCCTTAATAGAAATTTATGTCAACATTCGTCTGGTCTTAATCGTCGTTCAGTTTAATCAATTGGCGGCGAATCATTTTGTCGAGCTGAACGCGAGTATACGCTCGATTAACCAACGAACTGTCCATTGAGACTAGAAGCTATCGTCTTTTTGACGCTCTGGTTCGATATAACGTGAACGAACTCGATAATTTCCACATTTCCATCGACGATCGCGTGATCGCGAGCAAGCTCGATTCTAAAGATTATACGTTACGCGAGCTATAGTGAATTATTTAGGAGCTAAGAAATATTTATAGATCTCGGGTGAACGAAGAGGGGATTTTCCTGCTTCCAAGAATGTTCTTTAGAAAATCACATCGACATCGGAATCTTATCAATTTATATATTTGCCATTTTGTTTGGCTTTACTTGATTTTGTTCGCTTGGATACGATTATTATTACATTGTAGATTTTTATGCATTTATAAGCTGTGAAATTTAAAGCTGCATGCAAAGAATATATGTAATATGGAAAAATATATAAAATATCCAATGTGAAGTATTTAACTGCTATAATATTTAGCGTTAAAAATAAATATCTGCTCAAATTCTATTTCTTCAGTCGTCTTTATAAAGATGTAAATTTTCATAAAAGTCTACAGTGTAATTATTATAATTCTTAGAAACGAGGGTGAGAAGTTTATTCGTGTTTTATAAACGTTTAAAAAGTTTCCTTTTTGAGACAAATATTTGTTATTTAAGATCAGCAATCTCATACGTGGATACGTAAATTTTCTTCTCTCTACGGGGTTACGAAACTGGATGCTTATTTCTTACTGAAATACATTATTTCTCTTTTCGACGATCATTATAAAATGCGGATAGTTCGACGTTAATTTCAGAAATATTCTATTATATGAGATTGTCATTACCAGGACTTATATCAGTTGACATTTTCCGATTATGAATAAAGATCTTCATTCTACTTAAATAGAGTGCAATATATTTAAAGACACGATTTATTCTGAATATTCTAATCAATCAGGTTACCTAGCCAGTATACATATAATGCAAAAACTCTTCGATTACGCCATTCAATGGAAAATTATTTCAATTAACGTAGCTCATTTGCATTAACATAGTATTAGAAATGAATACGATATCCGTAATCCACACGTTGTTACGATAAATTGCTCGCAAGTTATACTAACGAGACTCGATTCTACGAGCGATATTGTAAACGAAGAAGAAGCTGCTTGTTCTTCTATGAATAGAAGATCCATAGAAGTCTCAATCTTCAACTTCCGATGATCTACTTCTCCTTTCACTTTGATTTATGCTTCATTCATCGCTTCCTATCGGGCTAGTTAATGGTCAGAAAAGACATTTCGATATTATCTTCCAACCGACTTCACTTTACTTCCACTTAATTGCTACTCTATAGTCCTCAACGCAAATGAACACAAGATCCTAGGATTACGCGTTACGCCGATGAACTACCTGAGAGCAACAGAAGATTCTGAGATACAATCAACGCTACGGATGAGACAATTTTTCATTTTCTTCTATTCTAACATCTTCCAATAGAACATTCCTCTGATAAAATATGGTAGAATATTCCTCTAATATAACTTGTGATTAAATTGCGGATGTTCATGAATTTATGATGCAGATACATATCTATTGGAATCCATATAATGTTCCAAAATATATGCAGCCACTTTCGAATGTATTCGAATACTTCTAGGAATCTACGATAAGTGTTGAAATATTTTCGTGAGCCACTGTATATAAAGAATTCATTGTAATATTTAATAGGTGAAGCATATCATATATTTAGATTTCATTCCTATAATTATGTTTACAAAAAGATAAAATTGCATAAATATATCCAGAGTGTTCTTATGATTTATGAAAAACGATGCACTTTTGAACCTTTCTGTATCTTGTTTTCAATTATCCAGCTGAAAGTATAACAACATAACCGACTGTTATTTTAATCGCATGTGATTAACGCGCTTGGCTCTCGCTTTTTATTTCTTTACTTGCATTTATCTAAAAATTGAAACGTAGCGATTACATTTGTAAGTTAATTATACACCGTGTGTTTGCATCTACATAAAAGATAGAGAATAATTTATGGGATAATTGAAAAGAGAGTGATTCTTGGTATAAAAATAAGGAAATTTTATCACAGTCTGAAATAAATAGTAGAAATGCAAAAACACTCTACTGGTTCGCAGTATATCGTTTGCCAATATAAATGATAACCTCGAGCCAAACCTTGTAAGTCCGCGAAAGCCTTGATAATTACCACGTTCAGAAGGAAGTAATTAGCGTTTCGGTGTTTGACTCTTCCAGAATATTAATTCCGCCTGTGGCGGACGAATTTTACGAAATAAGTTCATTCAGGCGCGAAAATAACATACATGGAAAGCGTCAATTAATCTTCAATATCGATGCTTGACGTGTAAGCAAATCAAAACGAATCATCACCCAAGCTCTCCAAATTCCGAACCCCACACCACTCAGCCTTCATTCATTCGTTCCTTGCCAACACCTTCGATAACACGATCCAACGATCCATCAAAGCTTTCAATCTCACAAATCAACCATCCAAGATTATAAAATCTCGTGTAACCCACGTTTCCTCGTGAAGCAAGATCTCGACAGCGTATCTTTACTTGTAAGGAGCTTGTAGACGAACGAATTCTGTCGGTTTCCAGGTGTGTCCCTATCGATCGTGTTTTACGCATTCCTTGAAAGTTACGGTTATAGTTGATGCATGTCCCGACGAACTGGCATTTTGACAAATGAAACACCCGAAGAACGAACTGCATGCAAAACTACTTTCGCAAGAAGCTATTGAATATTTACTTAAGATAAGTAAATATCTATTTGTTAGTTCAGACAATCAATGATATAAAAATCAAATTATCTTTATATAAAAATGTTCGATATATATTGATCTATATTTCGACGTACTACTCGTCAGAACGACGGAAATTTTATCTACTGTAGCTTAATTTTGGCAGAGCAGTTCTAGAGCAGAGTTCCATTGGATTGCTCGAGATAAATCGCGAAATCCGCGACTCGCGAAGGAAACGCGCGAAGAAAATTAACGGACGGTCGTCGTGTGATTGTTCAACCCCCACCATTCGCTATGGCGAAGAAGAAACGAGACAAAGACAGGCTGATTGTCATTCAAACGGCACAAGCGACCGGTGACTGCCCTTGGCCACACGGAAAGGCGACGCTTCGCAAACGAAACGCTTTAATGCCTGAAAGAGGAGACATAATTGTCGGCTCCGCTTCTCCTGGTGTCGTTAAACTCGTTAAGCTACTGTCGAGGGTCAATAATCCAACATACTCTGGCGTCTAACTGGCATTCTTGTTTGTTCTATTTTCGAGAAGATTATCTCATTTTTCTCATCATATATATTTTTTTCTTTTTTTTTTTTTTTGTCGTTAAAGGTCAAAATTGTAAGAAGTTCTTCTTAAAATTCTTTTCTCTGGCAATTTACATGCTTGAATCCTATCTTTTAATATTGTATCGATTAATTTTTAACGATTTCTTTAAGATTTCGCCATTATTGTCTCTTCTTTCATATAGATCGTACAATTTTATAAAGTTCGAGGAAATCAAATGGGCTAATCCTGTACCATGGGTTTTTCCTGTTCCTCTTATTCCTTTTCTTTCTTATCTCGGTCGGTATAAAAAATGGTTCTTTATCATTTTTTTGAGATTTGAAGTTGGCTGGTTGATTGATGGTGTTTGACTAGAGAGGAAAATAGAGAGAAGCTGCCTTTTCTCACCTTTTTTATGTGACATGTGCGAGATTTAGTGATCGTTAAATGTTTGGTACCTAGTTTATGGTTTAGATCGAATAAAGAAAATGATTTCGTTTTACAACAGGGAAATTTCGTTTCGTGTATTGTGAATATACATGTGCTTATTTTATCCTTAACTTTCCCTGTAGACTGTAAACAAAAGGAAAAATTTTTTAATAGTATTCAGTCTATCCATATGGAAAAGGAAGGAAGAGAAATTTAGAAAAAATATGCAATCAAACAAAATCTCATTTTGTATATGTCAATGTAAACAAATAATAAAAATGCAAAGAAAAATCTAATCTTTCTTCTTACAAGATCTTAATCACGACTTATGATAAGATTTTTTTTTTAAATTATTACCTCTCTTTGAAAATCTATCTACTTTTAGCTCGGTTTAGTATGCGTGTACTTTATTTTTATTCTGCATCTTTGATTTCAACATTTCTTCCACATTTTTAACTTCAAATGGAGCAAGTCAGCTGAACATTTTATTTTCGTAGACGTCAAACGCAAAGACTCCTAAATATTTTACCGGGAGCAATAATAATTCATGAGAGGGTAGTTTCTTTCTGCATTGGTGGATAACCCAGATTTTCTTTGAAAAAGTTTTCAATGATTTCACTGAGTAATATCCCAAGACACAACGAGTTCGCGTGCGTATATTGTATTACGATCACGGGAACGTAATCGCCGACGTGATTCTCGTTGTCGACAACGTCCACCGGTGGAATTTATTGCAGCCACCCTGTTACCCCACTTTCCCTCGAGAAACTCGGTGATTGTAAAATACTGCAACGAAAACGCGGCTTTCTTTGTCCCAGCCTGGATAAATAAATTTGAAAGTTGGGAATGCATCGGTGTGAAAAAACGTGATATTTTTTCTTGGCATCTCTAACGTGATAATGGAAAAGTTTTGACCCCGCTAGAACAGTTCAACGGTATAAATTATGGTCGTTATCATCGTTAAAAAATGTATTTCGACGCGAAATTTCCCTTTTTATCAATTCTATAGCTAAAATTAAAAAATATAATATAACTTGTTATCTGTATTTTGTTCAGTTTTTACATATATTTAAATATATGTATCTAGGTATCTTGAGAAGTTATTAAGTCTTTTAAGAACTCGTTAAATTTTAGGAAAATGTAGATATGCGAAGTAAAATATCTTTTTCTTATCTCAATGCTTTATTTATCATTTATAAGATTCTATTAAAAGCTATCATATTCGACCCATAAAACTATTGTCTTTGTGTTTATAAAATTAATCTCTGTGTTTATTAATAACATAAAAACATATTGTATATTACCAAATAGCAAAGATTATAACATTTTCTCGTGTCGTTATGTTTTATTCATATTTGTATCAAATGTCTATTTAATAAAACGATATATGACGATTATTATATAATACTTTATGGTTATATTTACTTATAAAACTTTATGGTTCTTTGTTTCAGAAATTATTGTCATTCTTTCACCCCAAATCAACACGAGTGGACAAGTCGGACAACAACAATACGACCAACTCCACGACTAACAACATTCATAACAACATGCCGATACACGAACCTATCAATGCCACATCTCACGACGTATATCGTACGTACAATTACGCATTTGCATAAAATTGAACTGGTGCTATATCACTTAACCACAGGGTGCCTGCAAGGGAGTAATAAACGATTCTCGAACGCTATTCTCTGTTGTTCTTGCCAATATCAAAATGATACTCTGTGTATTGTATCGATAAAGTCAATCGAGTGTGCACGTGAATATATGGGGTTACGTGATTTACGCGAATTAATACCTTTTCTTTTTTCTTTTGAGAACCTTGACATCGTTTTTAATGACGTTTATATTCGTGCACTTTTCAAGGAATACATTTTCACGTTCACTTTCAGGCACCCTAAATTGTAACAGTTATAAAAGAAAATTATATTCGAGGAAGAAAGCGATAAGAAACGATTAGATCGTGTTCTAAGAAATTTGCCTGTTTCTACGAGCTGAAAGTGATTTTAAAATTTTCATTTAATATAAACTGTTCACGGTAGCGAACATAAAAGATACAAGTTCATGTTTTACATTTTTTTCACTTATAATTTTGATTTCGATTTCGATAAATAACTTGCACTGACTTCGTCAATAATTTTAAATTCAACAAGCATCGTCACGCTCTAGAATCACAAACATTTCAATGGAATACTCACTTGTGCTAATCTGTTCGTAATATTAATTTATCCTGAAGAAATAAAGCACGATAAGAGAATTATAAACAAAAATTTGTTAATATCAAATTACATTTGTTTTATATTTCATGCTATACCTTATATATTGTCATGATTTATATATTATTTAAAAAAAAAAAAAAAACAGCTGGGAGATTGCCAATGACAGCTGCGGAAGCTCTCAAGTTTTATGGTTCGAGGCTCACCGAGTTCGAGCGCGCCGAAATCGAAAAATACTCGGAGATTTGGTATCTCGGACTGTCAGCCACGAAAATTCGTGGCGAGGAAGGCGCAGCCCAGAATGGTGGATACGACGACGAAAATGGTAGTTACAACAAGGTCTTCCACGATCATATCTCGTATAGGTGAGTTTTTCCTTTTTATTTTATTTATCTTTCGTCATTGCCTCTTTCTCTAAGAAACTTTCATTTTAATAGCTTAACATTCGAATGAACGTTTTATTCGCGCGTCGATTTTACGGTTTCCTATTATCCACGCGTTTCGACCGCGGTTAAGAGCAATAAACGATTTAATAGGTTGCGCATTCTATTCGTCGATTAAACCGAGAAATAAAACGTAATTGTCGTGATTTTTATATTCCTAAAGCAGCTTTTTAATCTTTCTCTCGTTTTATTCGCCTAATAAACGATGCTCTGTTTTTATCTATAATCATTTCTCACGGAAAATTTTTCTTCCGATTAATCAGATTACTCGAATTTTCCATCGTAGCTCGTTCACATTGGATAGAAATTAAGGAAATAAATGTTTGTGTAAATAAATCTTCTACTTAATCTTTGTGTACGTTCAAGGTTACACAATCAGCTTTATGTTATAAATTGCAAGATAATACTTCAAAGCGAAGAGAAAAGCTTAAGACGATGCAACTGAAACGGTAAATATCGCCTTCCAAGTCATGTTCGTAGCACGCAATCGCGTCCACGTTTCTTTTGCCCTGTTGTTACTTAAATCAGAAGTAGAGTATCGAGGAGCAATCATTCTACGCGAAACGAGATACGCTGCTTGAAAGAAACAAGCTTACAGGCTTCGATCATTTTGTAAGCAGAACAAACGCACTATCTATCGTGGGAACGTCCTATGAAAACTGAATCTTCGATTCTTCGATCTAAAGTACGTTTCAATGTATTTCTTTATAACGTGGAAATTGGATATTTGCGACATTTACGAGACGATATTACACTCGTCATCAAAACTTTCTTAAAAGAACTAGCTGCAACCCTTACAGAATACCATTTATAAATTAACACGATTTACAAAAAAATCTCAATTTTGATAACTGTAGAAAAATCAGGCCTATAAGTTACGTCTTTTTCTATTTGATACGTCAGACATAACATGACGTAATATTTTAATAAAAAGAGTGAGAGTTCTTGCAAATTGAAAGCTCTATAACCGATGGATTCTTTATATACAATAATAACAATTGTGATCGACTACAAATCTTCAATTTAATAATAAAAGAACACATTAGAAGCTAGAGTACATCGAAATATATAACTTCTAAGTTACGACGATTAAAATCATTTTTGGTAATTTCAATAGTATTATTATCAGTGTCTTGCTCAATGACAAAACGACTCTTCGAAACTTTTCATACTCCCCAAATCGAAATATAGAAAAGAACCTACCTTGCGATATGATTTAGAAAGCAGTTGCGATCATACAAATATAATCATAAATAATACGACATGAAGATACCAAAGGCATAATAAGAAACAAAATGCAGAAAAATATTCCAAAGATCATAAATTTATATTCTAAAAAAATGTTCGTAGCACTAAAAACTTGTCATTTTCTGTACAGATACGAGATATTGGAGGTGATCGGGAAAGGAAGCTTCGGACAAGTAATCAGAGCATTGGATCACAAGACGGGACAGTACATCGCCATCAAGATCATCAGGTGAGCGAACGTCTTAACGATCCCTGATGTCTCTTCGATGAATCAGTTTATTTTACCATACAGATTCGCGTTTACGATCATGGCTCGTTTTTATCGTTGCTCATCCTCCGTTTCCTTTCACGCGTACCTATCCGGTTTTGTTCGATCCTAAAGCGACATATCATACAACGTACTTCTTTACAGGAACAAAAAGAGATTCCATCATCAGGCGCTCGTCGAAGTGGAGATCTTGGAACACCTCAGGAAGAAGGATTTGGAGGCGAACGCGTCGCACAATGTGATACACATGCTAGAATACTTCTACTTTAGAAACCATTTGTGCATCACCTTTGAGTTAATGAGGTACGAAGTATGCTTCGTCTTCGTTTTAGTTTTTCCTTTAATCTTCGCTCTCCTCTTTTGAGGAAACATGCACTTGATAGCGTTCCAACAATAGAAGTGTACCGATGACTAAAGTGAAAAACTTGTACCAAAGAAAGCACACTGAAAGGTATATGAAAAGGTACATATATAACATAGGGAGAGAAACAAGATTTTGTCCATATATTTTGCAAACAAATCTTTCGAATCTCTGAAAATGCACCGTTATGACTGTGGAAAATTTCTTGTAGAAAATTACTCACATAGATCGTGTTTCTTCTTACAGTTTGAATTTGTACGAGCTAATCAAAAAGAATAACTATAAGGGATTTAGCCTGAGCCTAATACGACGATTCGCCAACTCGTTAGTTAGCTGTTTGAGACTGCTGTATCGAGAGAAGATCATTCATTGCGATTTGAAACCCGTAAGTATACCATGTTTGATCTCAAATTACGATCTCATTCATAGAATTCAAAAGCTAAACTTTTTAACTATTGTAAAAATTGTGAACTTCGAGTTCCACAGTTTTCCTTTTTTTTTTTCTTTTCTTTTTTCTAGAATTAAAACCTCGTTAGAGTTTCTATATTTCCTTTGTCCCGATCAATTTTTTCAAAAAATCAAAGAAAATATCTCTGTTCAGTTGATAAAGGTTCCAAGTTCTCGGTAGTTGACGCGTTAATGAGAGGACCGTGTTCAAAGTAAATAGTGATGTAAAGAGCAAAGAATGCAAGGGGTTAATGGGAGCGAGGTCTCTCCCTGTGGTTAACGCCATTTTCTAATCCGTCGTTCGTGTTCGTTGCAGGAAAACGTGCTTCTGAAACAGCGGGGATGCAGCTCGATTAAGGTGATAGATTTCGGATCCTCGTGTTATAGTCACCAGCGTGTATATACATACCTTCAGTCCAGGTTTTATCGAAGTCCAGAAGTGATTCTGGGTCTCCCATATGGTACGCCGATCGATATGTGGAGTTTAGGCTGCATTTTGGCCGAACTTTACACCGGTTGCCCGTTATTCCCAGGCGAGGATGAGATCGAACAGCTTGCCTGCATCATGGAAGTTCTTGGCCTTCCGCCGGAACATATTATCGATCATGCGACTCGTCGCAGGCTTTTCTTCGGTGAGTAGAAACACGAAGTGGGGATGTTCTTATTATGCGTACTGTATCATTGAGAAGTTGATAAATTATAGTGGTAGAAGAGGGAAGGATCTTTTAATAAGGATATTGGGCAGGGTTGATACGTAATTGTATAGCTAAAATCGAAAGGATCGGTTTCAGATCCGAAGGGAAGTCCTCGATGCGTGACAAACAGCAAGGGAAAGAAAAGGTGGGCTGGTAGCAGGAATCTTGCCATAGCTCTCCGTTGCACTGACACACTTTTCGTTGACTTCGTTCGCAGATGCCTCGAGTAAGTTTCTTCTGATAATTTTTGATTACGTTCTTGCCATCCTGAAAAAAGGAGAGAATCGCGAAAGATTATTTATCGCGTGTTCGTTTTGGAGAAATTTTGATTGATATATGACTTATACAGTACGTTTTCATTATACGTAATTTATAATTTCTTCTCCAATATAAAATGGGGACATTTAACCGCTATCTCGCAGGTGATGCGATTACTCTAAACAGTTAATAAGAAAGCGAGAAAATATATTAAACGAGGAATTAAAAAATGGATCTCCAAATGAAATAAAACATTTTATTGAACACCGCATTTTAAAGAACATTCGCATTATTTATTGGATAAGACTTGTAATACATTTTGCTCCCTTAAGACTAAAAATAACAATCTGGATCCTGTTCCAAAGAATCGACACGAAGTCATCTGGCTTGAAAGACACATAAAGCACGGTCATTAGCTCGTTCAAACATCATCATCGCGCAGCAGAGAAACGTTTCTAACGAAAGTGTATTCCTCTTTTCCGACAGGTGGGATCCAAAGAAGCGCATGACCCCCGACGAGGCAATGCGTCATGAGTGGTTGAACTCTTCTTCCTTTCACGTCGGCTCCTCGACGTCGACGATAGCCGCGTCGACGGTAAACGCGAACACGAATGCGAACGCGAACACAACGAGCATGGAAACCTCGTCGCAGTCCGCCCACGCTCAGACGGTGAGCGTGACGGTAAGCGCGCCGAGGCAACGGGCGACCACCGTCGAGGATCCTCCGTACCCGATGTATCGTCTGTGCAAGGGACGTAAGTACGTGCAGAGGATCAGTACGACCGAAACCACCGACAACGCAGGTCTCGTAGTGAAAAGCAAGCTGAACGGAAGCGCGAGCAGCCACGCGCTCGCGAGTAGCACGCAGACCACTACCTCGAGGCACGCTTCGACCGGCGATATCGTCGCGAGTCTGGATCCAAATCTCGACGATTCCGGTACGTTTTTACCGCCGATATTGTGAAATCGGTTTTGCGCTACCCACTTCTAGATGCTTTCGCGTGTCGCGATCGGACAACACTCGCTCTCCGACATACACCGAGATGATATATGAAAAGATTGTTTTATACACTAATTATTGTAAGAAAATGACAGGCGTATGTTGGTCACTTTTTTTGTTAGTTGAAACAAATAACAGGTTGGATGGCTGATTTGGTCACGACAATAAAAAGCAAGCCACGTACACATACACAAACGCACGGTCGTTCGTACGACCGGTTAAGACCAAAATAATCTACAATTCATGAATTTATCAATTACGATGATGGCACTCTTATGAAGATGGATAATTCACGAGTAGCGAGTTTCGATATCCGGTGTACTCGAAGAGTGAGAGAAAAGAAACCCTTGGGAATGATACATGACATCGAGGCACGTAGAATTGGCTGGCTGTGGATCTGGCCCCGGATCGTTATCGATGCCAAAAGACTAGTCTAGTGATTTCTTGCTAGTCTCTCGGCGTTGTATCGAGGCCAAAACAATACGACGAGGCGCGCGCGCGATGCGAACAACGAGCAGCATGATTTTTAATTATAGTAGAAACGGAGAACGCGGTCGTTTCGGTTCGTTCAGTCGCGACTGACAAAAAAAGGAATTAAAGAAAAAAAAAAAAAAAGAGGAGAATAAATGAAATCTGATCCCAGCGGCCCCAACGTCACTCAGGTAATATCGTAAACGACGCGCGTGCACCGATATCGGAGAAGTCGATCGGAAGTAGAGTTTCGTTCCCTCACTCCCTATCCAAAACGTTCACTCCTTATCCTCCAAGTGTTTAGCGAGAATTTTGCTACTGTAGCCGAGACGATACGTGTTTCTTATTTTTATTTTTTTATTTTTTTTCTCTTTTTTTTGCAAACCGCGAGTCGAGCAAAAGAGAGGATCGTTTGCCGCGTGCACACTTTTTCCAACGATAACGATCACATCAGCGCGTCGTTCATCGAGAGGGACAGAGAGAGACTATCAACATGAACGACGCGCCTCTCATTCGCACAGTTGCCCCTGTGTTTCGAATGATTCATATAAAAAAAAAACATATATATAATTCTATAGGCGCAAACGATCGTCGCGATTAGTAACATTGTAAGAAAAATTCGATTCGCAATCGACGAGCGCAAATTAATGTTATGGTTACTATATATAAATATATACATATGTATACTGTATGTATACGAAGAAATATGTATGAGGAACGCAGCGAGAAAAGGGTGAATGCGTTTTTAACAACGAGATTACCGCGCAACACGAAATTTTCTCATCGAGCATTATGCAGCATCGAATCGCGGTTAAAACGTGGAGAAAGAAGTTTAAAAGAAAAAAAAGAAAGAAGATAAGTAGAACCTGAGTCGTCTGAAACCCCGTGACAACAGGGTCGTACCGATTAATAATGAAACGTCAAGGCAAACCTCGGTGAGAAAGGGAGAGAGTGCGTGTGAGCGAGCGAGAGAGAGAGAGAGAGAGAAAGAAAGAGGCGAAACTCCTGGAAATGGAACATGTGCCCCAGTTTCAACGAGGCCTGAGTAGTCTTATTGTGATATTAATCTACCACTGTCTTTTACGTAGATCTCTGATATTAAGAAGTAAATCGCTATAATTAATGATGATCTTTTTTCATTCTTTACTATCAATCATTATTTTCTTAATATTGATTTATCGCTCTCGCTATTATCGCAAGATTACATAATGACGATATTAACGAAGTTATTCAATGAATAGTAACACAGAAAGATAACATTATTATTATTATCATTATTATTAATTATTATTATTGTTATTACTATAAGGATTGTACAGACATAATTAAGCCTTCAAAATCCAACAATTCACAGCACGCATTCGCTTCTTCTTTAACTTTCATTCTTTTTTTTCATACTTTGATTTTCCTACAATAGAAGGTATGTTTTAGAAATGAGTCGCATGAAATTTCTTCACCACATTGTTCTTCGCATAATTTTTTATCACAGTTACTACTATATTACGGTATGATTTCTCGTCCAAAACGAGATATCAGCATCGTGTTCTTTTTCTGTTCTATTAACCGCCTCAATTTCTCACTATTTCTCATTGTATTTTCACTGTTAAGTTAGCCAATCATTTTAGAAATCGCATCTCTTCGATCATCGATCGACTATTAAAGATTAAGATCGAAGATTCGTGTTATCTTTTAGCGTAAATGCGAAGGATTTGAAGGGAAATAAACCTCTGTATCGTGTAATATACATCGCCTCGACACATACACATATACACACATAACATACACGCGCGCGCGCGCGGCAAAGAGAAGAAGAAACAGTGTTTCCGCTCGGTGTTCAAAAAATCACAATGAAAGTTCAACTAAACGAGAAAAAAAGATATACTCGTAGTTACGATAAATATCATTAGCGTTATCCGTATACTTATAATTGTTCATTATTAGTAATCTTCGACACATATTTTGCCGAGCGTTATTTTTTGCGTTTCGACTGGTAATATAATTAGATAACAAAAATCGCTTCTTATAAGGATGTAAGCGTAAGTTGTCTTCGAGCATTTCGTCGCTGAGCCTCGAGAGGCTATAATGATTCCGACAGTCAAAGCCGTGTGTGAAAATATTAAAACGCATGTACAGGATGGCAGGGAAAAGAACGGAAGAGAAACGAAGTATATTCGTATAACAAAGACTGAAGTAATATACAGCGTCACTTCTCTTAGAATTTTATTTAAAGACATAAACTTCGATCATTTATAATAATAACAAGATACATTTTTATCGTATAAGTACCTATCTACTTTTGTCGATTAAACGACCACAGCCTGTAATGCATTTTTCTTATCTTTCTCGCGTTTTTCTTGCATCCTAAAGAGTGTAAGGAGGAAGATGCAACTTGACCGCAGCATGACGGCTGTGTTCTGTTTTTAAACTGCATGTTTCTTCTGACTTTTGCGTGTTTGGACATTATGATTTTAAAACTATGACTGATTCGTTCAAATACCTCTGATTAACGTTTTTAATTAAACGCATCTTTCCTAAGCATTCGTTTGGTTTGTTTGAGACAAAATCTTGGACATGGCGTAATGGAAGACAACTTACATTATATGAAAGATAAATAGATATATTATGGAAGATGCTAAAGAGAAGAATGTAGGATAAGGTATTCGAAACATGTGTGGATATCTTTGTTCTCTTCTAATATAGAGTAATTCTTAGCAAGTTGATCAAATCAGATTGATTCAAAGGTAGAAATCCTGGAACAGACTTGAATTATAAGTTTGTTATAGTAGTATACTAAATTAACTATACTAGTATACTAAATTAACTATACTAGTATACTAAATTGAAAGTTTTAAAAATCGTTCGGAAAAATTTAGAAAGATATTCAAATATTTTTTACATACCTTATCCTATAAGAATAAAAGACGAACTCGCGTTACTTAATAGCCGATATGTAAGATAGCGTTAATTTTTTAACACGTTTACCATGTGGAGAATATATTTTAAATATCTCGCGGGTTTGTAAATCTTCTAAAAATCGAATTGGTTGATTCAAAGTGCGTAACGAACGGTTCTAAATTCGCAGGCGTCACCGGAACGAGAAAAAGAGAGAGAGCTGCCCACAGAAGCACTTTGTTCGACTATAGTCAGAGCAGCGAGTCCAACATTTAACGACCGTAGTATCTAAGCCACATTTACACAGCACACATACGTTCAGACACACACACGGGACAAACACACAGACAGATTTATAGCAAAACAAGAAATATCAAATTGTGTATAATAACTAACATTAGAGAAAAGAAAAAAAAATAACGCGTGTGCGTCCGTATGCATATGTGCGTGAGAACGAACGAAAAAAAAAAAAAAAGAAAGAAAGCACAGAAATGCAAGAAAAGGAAAAAAAGCAAGGAAGTTACGTGTTACGGAGAGAATGCGTCCAGCGAGAATGCGTTACATTATCGCATATACATATATACATATACAATTTTACGTGTTAAGTAACCCACGCGGAAGCGAAAAAAACGAGTTAAATATAGGATATCCATTTAGAAAATAAATAGAGAAGACCGTTCAAACAACGTAGCTCCAGTACATGGAGTCCTCTATTCCCCTTTACTCTTCCCCCCGGCACTGTTCGATCGTCTACAATTGCATCGATTAAATCGTTTGTCAGATTTTCAATTCAGGGAAAAGAATATCTTTTCGATGATAATCATCCTTCGAGTCTTCTACATGTTACAACGATGACATCTGATCGTCTATGTTCGATGAATTTATATCATCGAACATCGTTTATCGAGTGCGGTGAATGCATATATGTGTCCGATGAATATAATTACACGGCATGACTGCCGCTATTTCACGCGCAAGAGCATACGTTCAGTGTCCAACGTGCAGTAGAAGCAAAAGAATTATATGCTTAAATAAACAGTTACCAATCATTCGATCGAGAAGCATGCCAAAACATCATCTTTGTCGTATCGATTTCTAAGATAAACGATTTAATCGAATAGCATTTGACGCGACAAATCTGCAAGTACGAAAAACATGAGATCGATTTGATAAGCATTTCTATCTTTCGACGTGTTTCTTCGTTCTTACAGAGTCGTTCACGTCGATTGTACAGTCCCTGAGTTTTTAGTTGTGTTCACTATATTGTATACAGTGGGATCAAATTACATGCGTTAGAATCGACTAATCTATGTAAAAACTGATCGTCTCGCGTTGAAGACATGCGCGCTCGCACGCGTATCACGTGAGGCGAGATATGCCTAAAAAGCGTAAACAAAAGTAAATAAAAAATATTAAAATATACTTCCTTTAGAGGTAAAAAGATGTAAGAAGATAAACAAGAAAATGGAAAAAAAGGAAAGAAGAAAAGGAAGATATAAGACAAAGAGGTGTTTGAGCTTGAATAATCAATCGATGTATTCTCTAAAATGGAATTTCTTATGTCAAATTCGATTGGATTGGGAAAGAATCATCTTGTCATCCGGGTTTCTGATAGCCGGAATGACGTGGACATACAAGGCAGTCGCTTTCTAGTCCGAAAATGTGTTACAAGAAAAAAAAAAAAAAGGTGGGGTCTAAAACTCTAAAAAGGTCTAAACTTTTACTAGAGAATAAAAAGGGAAGACTCTCTTTCAGGCTTCAGCGTGGAATGCTCTTAGCGTATGTCTGTTAGGATCAGCGTGTAACTAATTATCGAGTTAACGACGTGATTAGATCTATCGAATTCAATTAGATAGTTATTGTGTGCATATATGGCGAGATCATCGCCATCGCCGCGACCGTCCCTTTTCCCCCTCCCTTTCTGGACGTTCAATTAATTCGTGAAATTTATCGTTGTGACGATTTATTGTTCTTACTCAGTGTATCCCAATAGGACAATCATTAATAACAAATTTTGTGTTAGTGTCAAATTCTCGTAGTTAAGCGTGTGTGGAACTTCAGATAGCGAGTTTATTGTTCTCTTTTTCATCGAAATCTGTACCATTGTTCTTGAGGATTCTGTGCGCTGTTGCCGATCGAAAGAGAGACTACAACGGGATTTGTAAATTTCCTCCGCATTGCGCCGTACGTTTCCGTCATTGTCGAGTTCTCTTGATATGATTAGATTTCATGTGGTTATAACATAGAACATATTCCTCGAAGTAAAAGCATGTACAAAATGTAATAATAAATATATCTTTGGTAACGAGACACAGATTTTTTGCATGTTTGAAACAAAGATTGATATAGCGTAAATTCCAATCGTGATCTTCTTTAGCCGATGTATTAGCGTATGTTACTTTTCGGTTGTTATACCAATTAAACGTATATACATAAATATATGTGCGAGAATTCTGATTCGACGTGTAACGAGATAAGCTTTGCAAAATAAGAAAGAAAAACGAAATATAATATCGGGAGGGGGAAAGGATATTCACAGAGAATAGATAAAATATAGGAGGAAATGAGAGGAAGAGAGAGAGAATGAGAGTGAGAGAGCAGGAATTGATAACGATGATCTGTAACAATTGTAACTCGACATTGAACAGCAGGAAAGATCTTGTTATACCGCGCAAGTGTGAGTTCGTCAATTTCTGCCCAACTTAATTATAGTGAACGAAGAGAAGAATTGCTAATAATTAAAAAAAAATGATTATGATAATGACATTAGTATATGTAACGATACAATACTGAAGCATCATCATCTTTTGTATCATTTGTTCGTTTGTTTTTATCTTACTGCGTTTGTCTTTCATTATTAATGCAATACCAAGATGACTCGGTTTCGACACGATATCTTGTGTGTAAATATATACTAATAAAAAATACAAACATAAAACTGTGTTATTTTTATTATCCCATTATTAAAAAGTTTGTAAAGTACAGGACAATAATTGTAATCTTCTAATTTATTTGGATATAGTTTGAATGAATGTTTAAATGGTTTATTTAATGCACTAGTCTTAAATACATAATTTATATAATGAGAAAAAGGAACATATATATATATATATATATATATAATATATATATACACTACTAAGCATAATAAGTACAAATCATTTATCTGTATTCGGATTATCACTGTTTTACATTGATTATAATATAGTTCCATATCGATGGAAAATTGACTTAAAGCGATATAAATACAGATGATAGAGAATACGATCAGTTCGAATTTTACAAAAGAAAATAAAAAAAAAAAATGAGTACAAAATCATTTTAAAGAAGATTACGTCATTTTACAGAAATTTTCAACAGACAGAAGGCACAGGATGCAATGTTTTACATACATATACATATGATATAGTTAACATTATTACATAGAATTAACATTTTTTGCAAAACGCGTATATTTTGATACTTGTCTCATATCGTGTTCTTTTAGGATATGCATTCTACACACACAAATTTCTAAAGAATTACTAAATAATTTAAGTAACTGTTGAAGAATATTGCATGCACAAGAATAAACATAGATATTTATGTACGCTGATTTGCATTTGATTATTTCAAATTTGGAAGTATAACTTAATATCCTCTTGTCCCAATGCTACCTTCTCCGTTCTCCTTTCTGTGTTTTTCGTTTCTCCTTCTTCTCTTCCCTTAACTGTTTCTGTTTCTCTCTAAATAAGGGCAACATATTTATTAATAATAACATATTATAGTTTTATATAAAAAGGGCAATTTATCGAAAACATACCGATCTTCTTTGTCTTTCTCTTTTTTCCTCTGACTCTCCAACTTAGCTTTTTCCCTCTTTTCTCTCTCCTGTTGTATTATAGCAGCTGTATTGGTATTCTTTTCGATTCCACAGTCTCCACCATTTGCACCATCCTCTTCTCCATCCCCTTCGCTGTTCTCTTCTTCTGACATTTGACTGTATTGCGCAAGAATAGCTTCTCTTATTCTCCTTTCCTCTTCTGTATAACTTCTTTGTGTCGTAGTTGGAAGAGACTGAGATTCCAACATTCTTGCTAATCTGACATCCACATCTTCTACTGGTACTTTTGGAGCACCTACTTCTTCGACAGGTAGACATTCAGCCCAAACTTTTAAGATTTCAGTCACAAGTTTGCTAATGTTATCGTCCTGAAACATAAATAAGATATAGAAATATTTCTATCTTACAAATGAAGAGTATTACTTGTGTAACGTCACTTAATTGCTTACTGCATATCATCGAATTATTAGGATGTTAAAGAATATAGCGAATATCTCAATTATATTCAAGCAATCATGCATGGAAAAGAAATGCACAGTGTGTCGAATTCGACAAAACACATGCGAGTTAACAAGGGAGAAAATAATAATAATCCTGTTGTTATTTTTGACCGGCTAATACACGGCTACGAACAGCAAGCATATTCTAACCTCACAATCCGTGTGCTCCTCACCGTTATGCCCGCGAGTATGACTTCAAGGGCTTCGGTCTTCTCATCCTCCGTCTCATCACCTTCTAAAATTCCTTTGATATACGATCCAAATACACCTTCATCAGTGTTTAGAGCTTGTAATTTTTTGCTGAGCCAAGTATCGAAAGAATTCGTTGCGACCGCCATGTTCGGCTGTTTCACTTTTCCAAGTCCTTCAGTTGGCAACACGGCTAAACCCGTTCAAAGCGTTCCTAACAGAGATAAGTAGGGATATCGCTAATACTTATGGATGATATTCTGCCAAAAAAATGGACACTAGGAATAAAAGCGTTTTGTGGTCAACGTTGCACTATCATCGAGTCTCGTCTCCGATACTCTACTGTTAACAAAAAACGTCATTTAAAAAATAAGCACATAATTTCGTTTATTTTTATAATGAATGTAATAATAGTATAAATAAGTTACTTTTAAGCAATCTAAGCAATCTAAACAATTCCAAACCTTCTCGATTTTAAAAAGGAAGGGGTCTGGTGTCCGTGAACGAAACGTGGAACAAATAACGAGATCCATTTGCAAAAATTTTTTCTTCTGAGAAAATTTTCTATTTTTAATTACTGAACTTTCTGGAAGCTATGTATGTAGATATTTTTCCTTCAATATACGATGTTATTACTGCCACATTTTTCAGCAGCAACAATCTTCGTAGTTAACCTGAAATTTTCTTGAATACAGTATCCTGTCTTCCAGATCCGGATCGTCATGCTGAATTCCCCTATCAGATTTCGCAGGTTTTAATGTACCTGTATCCTGCGATCGTTGTACTATTTTGCAAAATATCTTTGTGCTGGGTATAGTCCTATTGGGATATTTTGCGTCGTATAAACATTGCACTTTAGTGTCATTGCAGCCTGCTGCACCGTAACAAAAGCACATGTCTGAGAGTTCTCCACATGTAATTTCCAATTCCAAATCCATTTCATAATAAATATGGCGATATAAATGATAAATGACGTACAGTACTGCTACATTGCATGCAACACTCGCTACGCGCAATACACACAAGTAACAGTCTTCTAACTTAATATTTTCAGTTCTCTGAAAACTTCTTATCGATTGTTGAAATGATTCTGTTCTTCCTAAACTGTTCTGCATATTGGGAATGAAAGCCTAACAAAGAAAAACGTTCTGATATTGTGTACATATGTATGTACATATGTGTACATTATTTGTTTGTATATACATATGTGTATATAGACGTAACAAAAATTATCTACTTATCATTCGAACTATTTATTCGAAAATGAAAGAAAAGAATGTTACTCTGCATTTTCAACTTATTTCTTCGTGTAAATTAATCCAGTTTCGGGCTGTACAATCCTGTATCTCCAGAACGCAGAAATTACTGAAACTAAACTTTCATATTTTCAGATCGTTGACATTTCGAGAGATAACGTAACTTTCAACTTGATTATGGCACAACACGATCCTTCCTTCTAGTTGACATTTGTCCTCAAAATGACATTTTTATCGTCAAAATGAACACGGGATTATCTTCGTTTTTTAAAACTGTCTCCTTTCTTCGTTCTTAACTTCGAGCTTAAAACGGCACATATTTCATTTGCGAACACTTTCTTGTATTTGTTGTCGCGTGTTCCACTCCGCTTGGTGTCAAAGCTTCCTTATATTCTCCAATATGAGTCACCTTTTCTGATTATCTGCAAAGTATTCGTTTGTTCTAGTCATATTGCCTGCTTGATTTTATTTGGCGTTACAAGGAAACGCGCGCAACTGTGATTTGCTCGTCTGTTGTTTGTTTATATTTACGTAGAATTAAGACGGACATTTGACCACACGTTTATTCCGTACGAGCGATTCGCACTCGATCCGATGCGGCACTCGACTAATTTGCTATGGTAAATTGTTGATCGACGCGAGATGGTTCTTGATTGCGACAGACTAGCCGTTCAACTAATAATAAATACTTGCCAAAGAGATAATTAGAAAAGATAAGTAGATGCACTCGACCTTCCAATTCTACCGAAAACCAGCCGGTTTATGAGACTTTCAAATGGTAGCGTATATTTTTTATAACATTTAGATCCAGCTAGACCCTCCGCGTTTTTCCTTGTCTTTATACATACAATATTATACATACGTCATATTTTATCTTATTTAAGTTATATACTATACATATTTCGTCTATAGTTCTAATATCTTAAAAGAATATTTAAAAAATTTCAACGACCATCTAATAACATATCATCACAAATAAATGGATTACCGATGCACGGTAATATATCTATTGAGCACCTCTCTTTATATTATATTTCGACTTCTGGCCGCCAGATAACAGCATACGATAAAATATCCATAAAAATAAACTCGCGATCTTTAGATATTCATAGTTACTTTTCCTCGTATAATCTAAATTCTATTATTTAAAAATGTATTTCAGGACGCACAAATGAAACCAAATTATTAGACCTTAGTTGGTAAAGTCGTAATCACGATACCGACCTCTCCTACGTATCCGGTTTATTGCAGAGCGTCAATTTCATTTGACGGCAACGTGTTTCTTAATAATATTAAGTTAAACTTAACGCAAATCAATATCATCTCATTTCTCTAATTGATCTCCTGACGATGCGCATAAAAACTGTACAATATCCATAAACTTTACACGCGCACGATATTTAAAATAACGACTTTTTTAACGCTTTAAAACTAATATTAGTTTGAATTCCACTCGCCAAAATCACACGTTACGAAAAGCGGATAGAAATTCGGTCTATTCCAAAACGAAGTTCAGCCAAGTATAAGGCAATTGTCGATGTACAAGTAATAATGCGGAGCTATTCACATTGCATCCATTCATACTATTCGCCTCTAAATTCTCTTATTTCTATTATAAGTACGTAGTTCTATTTAGATGGCAATTCACATTTCGTTGCCATTATGCGTCTGTTGTGACAGTCTAGTTTGGTTACTATAAGCGGGTATCGATTGCGAACGGAAATGCTAATTTAATATTGGAATTACCGTGCAGCCCGATCGTTGTTAGTCCATCACAGTACTGTCAGTGACACTGATCGCGAACGGACCGTGAATATTTTAACAACGATGTGGAACTACGTGTTAATCTCGACCCTCATCTTATTCGCGTCATTGCTGTATCACTGTTATTTCAACGGTCCAACCAGCATTATCGAGCTTCCTAATACGCATTACGATTACATAATCGGTAAGTGGTGAATTTTTCACCGGACAATGTCGGTGACTGCGATACCGTTCGAGTTTTAACTTTTATCCAAAGGAAGCTGGTACACGGAATGTAACTAATTAATCTCTTGATCCGGGCGTTTAATCGATCGATGTAGATGCATGATCGACGTGAATTGACTTTAGCGTGTAACTGAAGGTAACATGGTAAATTGAATTATGAAATAAATTTTCATGATGCAATCTAATATTGCGATTGTGGCTGTATATGGATATAATTTATTATTTTTCGTTCTTATACGTGGAAGCTGATTTTTTGGAGAATTGTGAAGATTTAAATGACGTTAAATTGATGTTTTAAATCGATAAGGAAGTATCGAGTGATACAACGGGCAACATCGAGAAATATGGCCTATTAATTAATTTTAATATCGTAGGTATTATGTAATGAGATAGAATCCATGTAATATAGTGTTTTTAAAAGTAAGATTGTGTAAAGTTTGAATAATTAATTTGCATTTACTACATATGGTGACTTCCTTTTATTGCATATTACAAAATATTAATCATAAAATTAATATTTTCTTTAAGTTCATAAATACAATGGAACATTAGTGTTTGGAAATTTGTAACAAAATTATATTTCCATTATACTACATATGTAATTTGACATTCATATGTAGAATATACGTATATTTTATGTGGTAACGTTCTAACTCTTCTTCTTCATGTACAGCAAGGATGATGATATATTGATAATTTAATTTTTACTTACGAAGTTGGTGCTGGAACAGCAGGATGCGTGCTGGCGTCACGGCTTTCCGAAATTTCGAACGTGTCGGTTTTGTTGGTCGAAGCAGGAGGACATTTCGGATGGATATCGTCCGTTCCAATTTTGGCACCAATTATGCAAAAGACTGACGTCGACTGGTCCTATTCCACGGAACCGCAAAGGTTCTCTTCGAAAGGATTTTGGAATCACGTAAAGGAAAATTGAATATTTTTAGATCACCATAGGAAGTCTTATACAAACACAGATCTTCCAATTTTTATGAATCAAGATTTTATAATTTATATTATAAAACAGTCGGGTTAAAATCTTCCATTTTTCATTTTAAAGCTAAACTTTTGATTCCAATGATTCCATAATATCCATCCTTCGATTATAACATCTTGAATCGGTTAAAAAATGAATATTTTAATTGCCATTGAAAAATGTGAAACAATGCAACGAGCACTCATATTTTTCAATACATTTAAAAAATGTAATGTAAATGTAATGAAACCCGAA